>NW_019524951.1:40526-194178 GCF_002814215.2 Seriola lalandi dorsalis | reverse complement strand
GGGGTGTTCACAAGGTTCAGCAAGTGAGCCACCGAGGGTGTCACCATGGTGATTTGGCATCCGAATGTTGCGGTCTGAGACCTGGGCTACAGAAAAAGAGAAGTGAACCAGTGGCAAGTGCTGCAGCCAGAGAACTTGCAAATACCACCACACAACAAGGTGTGACATCAGCTGTGTGGCTTTATGCTCCAAAATAAATTTGCAAAACTGTTCATAAACATAACCTCATAGAATATGCTCTCTAAAGCATGTACATGCTGGAGGAATATGGTGTATACAAAAAAATGCATGCATATAAACGTGCATATAAATTTCTGTGTTTGGGCCTTCAGTTTGTGTTATTAACTGCGGCAGATCTGTCTTGAGTAGTTATGACCTTGTTGAGTAAACAGACACCAGTCTATCTATCAGCATCAGAGGTCACTATCAACCTTGTTTTAGTTCCTTGATTAAATTCAGACATCTATAAAAAAATAAATAGAACATTTTTAGAAATTTGGTGGAATTTATGATAGCCTTGCATTGTTACAAGCATTCGACTGTGTGTGTGTGTGCGTGTGCGTGTGTGTGAGTGTGTGAGTGGGGTCATCCATTCATGTTTGCGTGTTGTGTGACACTCCACATACCTTCGAGATGGTCTTCTCCACCCACATCCTGCCCACTGAGACTTGGCAACCATTTGTATGCCCCTCACAAGCTTACTGCATTTTTCCCCTCACCCGGAAACAAACACACAACACACACTATATATGCATATCTATATGTAAAAAAAAAAAAAAAAAAAAAAGAAAAATACAGAAAAAATAAAAGGTGGTTGCACAATATCCTACTCAGCTGTGATGACCCACTGCCAGGAATAATGCTGTACCACCACAGTCCTTCCGTTTGTACTTTTTTTTTTTTTTTTTTTTTGAATGCCACAGGAAAACATCCGCATCTAATTTAGCACTGGCAGGAAGTTTTCTCTTATCAGTTTAGTACACAGAGGTTTTGTTGGCTAGTTGACTTCTACAGCCTCACTCAAAGAGCAGAAACTCTGAAACTGGTTTGCTGTGGCTTGACACGGCTCCATAAAGCACCTTGCAGCCAGTAAAGACACACGGTTTATAGGAATAGTTTGGCATTTTGTGCATAGCTTTGGTTTTGAGAGTTGGATATTTATATATTTATATATAAATATATAAATATATATATATATATATATATCTCAATCAATCTTATCCAACTCTCTAAATATATATATATATATATATATATATATATATATAAATATGTGTGTGTGTGTGTGTGTGTGTGTGTGTGTGTGTGTTAAATATGAAGCTACAGCCTGGAACTGGTGGGAATGTAACTCCATGTTAAACCATAAACTGTCATTTTTACAGATCAGTTTTTGAACAGGTTAAACAATCAAGATTGAATGTATTAATCGGTGTGTTAGAGGTGCTGGGGGAGTCAGGCTAGCTGTTTCCAGTCTTTATGCTTAGCTAAACCAACTGGCTGCTGGCTGTGGCTTCATACAGTATTTCGTATTCAGGCATATGAATGGTATTGATCTCCTCATGTAACCCTTGGCAAAAAAAAAGAATAAGCGTATTTCCCATTACTTTAAGGGACATGTGGGGAATAGCCTGTAACTTGGCTGTACTTCTTTGTTTTTAAGTTAACAAGACCCAGAGATAAGCGCTACTCATGACTTGCCTCATTTGAGCTGAGCATGAGAAACGCATATATTCACAGTCATAAACAGTTTAGTGTTGTTGATCAGACCTCTGAACATGCACATCATCTTTTCTTCTCCATTCTTTTCTCTGATGCAGAGAGCTAGTACGCCGAGTGGCTTTTCAGTATGTGGGCCGACCCCAGCCTTCCCTGTCCTGAGCCCCTGTGCCTTTGAGGGCGGAAGTGCATGGATCCCTGATGTTGGTGTGGAGCCAGGTTGCCCCTGGCTCCCACCACCTCCACCCCGCTCCCCTCCGTCCCTCCCATCTTCTCCTCTCCTCCCTCACCCAGCCACATCTCTAGGGCCAGATCAGCTCCAGATTGGCCCCCACGCATGCCTTTGAATGGTGGGGCTTAGGCAAGCGCTTTAAAAGGAAGCCCAAGTCTGTTTCCCATTTCGCCCCCCCACCTCTCCACCCCTTGCTCCTTTCTCTCTTTCTCTCACATACACACACAGCTGTCATCTGGCTTTTTAAGTTCTGTGCTGCATTTCTCCAGCTGGAGCTGGTTTATGACATTCCCTCGGCAGACTCTTTGGCCTCTTGCTCTCTTTCTCCCTTTCTCTCTCTCTCTCTCTCTCTCTCTCTCTCTCTCTCTCTCTCCCTCTCTCTCTCTCTCTCTCTCCCTCTCTCTCTCACACACACACATACAGACACACACACAGGAATACAACACAAACTCATTTTTTCCTGTTCTGTTCTTTCTCTTCTCTCCCTCCACTGTCTCCTATTCCTCACATTCCCCTGCAGACGCTGTGGATGTGTGTTACACCACTTGGTATGTTTGGAGGCAAAGAGGGAGCAAAGTCACACACATACACACACCATGTGTTAGCAGTCTAGAGGTGGGGTGGGGGGGGCAAGCGGAGGAGACGGAGGGGGAAAAAAAGAAGAGAAAGAGAGGGAAAAAAAGAAGTCAAAGGAAGCATCTCTTAGCAACCACAGGACAGTAATTACTGTAGCAGCAGCTGGGAGCAAACCAGATTTCCGCTGTGCGTTAAAGCACTGGCGTGGGCTACTTTACACACGGCACTGACTAACCAGAGCCAGCAGCCTCCTCCACACGCAGAGCAGAGAGAGGGAGAGAGAGAGGGTGGGAGAAGGAGAAGAGAGGAGGACTAACCCTGCCTTGATGAGGTCGGGGTGAGTGTGGGAAAAGAGGGACAGTTAGCCAGTGTGTACAAGGCTTGAATGCAGTTGGATCGTGTGGTTGTACGTGTGGAGATACCTCAGCGTGTGTCCATCCATGTTTGTGTTTTCTGAGTGGGACTTCAAGAGAGGAATAACCCTGAGGACCTGCAGTTTATTTGGCTCATTTTCAAACAGTTTACCTGTAAAGACAGTAGCGAGAAAGATGAGACAATTTTAGTTTAAGATTTAGAATTTAGTTATTCTCCTTATTTTCATGTGGTTTGCATATGGGATGTGATGTTTGGTGTGCGAACAAGCTGGAAGTTGTGCAGATGGTTGTGTTGAAATAAAGCTGGACATAAAATATCATCACAAAGCTCTTGATGTAATAACCGGCTATCCTCCCCCGTCTCTCATCACCTCTGCACGCATGAATCATGAAATAGCCATCGCTTCTAATTTTGTTGCCATGAGCACTGAAGTATTGGACTGTTTCTATGGGATCTATATCTATTTCTTTTATATTTGTGGATGTGTAGTAATAATTTTGCCTCATTTGATGCCGTCTGTGGCATTCACAAGATGTTATTTATAGACATCTCATCTTGATTGATGTCAACAGTGAGCTTCCCTCCTGTAATTATGAGATTATTTGGCATGAGGTGGAAGGAGTATTATCTCACATTCACTTCTCCTAGCACACTTTCCAATATTTCTCTAATTTTTATTTTTCTTTGCATGTTTTTTTTTTTTGGGCCCCTGTTTGTACATTTCGCATCAGTTAAAATGTTTGTGGGAACACATGCAAGGCTGATGGGAACTCTGAGTTCTTAACAGAAGGGCCTTGAGTCATCACCACACAGCACAGTCATTCGGCCAAGTGTGGGCGCAGGATGCCCCCTGGTGGTTACGAGTGGAACACACACAGCCTACACACCCTGAGTCAAAACTGTAGCGGTCATGAAAACTGAACTGATGACCATTAGTACTTTTGACAGTCTTATGGTAACATAGACTGTGGTAGTGATAGATGTTAAAGTCTTCAGCTAATATGTATATAGATGTGTGTGTATATATAGAACAATAATGACGGTACATCACAATTTATCTGCAAACATAAAATGTGTTTGAGTTAAAGGGATTTCCACAAACTGTCAAACTTACCTGACCTTTCTTTTTTTTCTGTATTTCTCCAGGTGTGTGATGAGCCTCCCTCCATCTGTACCCCAATGAAAGAGCCATTCTCTCCTCTGAACAACGTCGTCTCCACCGAGCCATTCAGGGGCTGCTACGTCCGTGCGCAGCCCTTCGACGAGTTCCCCTCCAGCAACCGCCGCTACCTGCCTCCACAGGTCTGCCTCTGCTCCACAAAACCAATCAAATCTCCAAAATTTTAATTATTAGTTCTTCAAAAATGATGTTTGGTATGAAAGTGTGGAGTTACCAGTGCAAGATTGAAGCTTGTGAAATAAAACTCTAAGTAATCCAACTGATTGTCAATTTCTTTCTTTTGAAGGTCTCCTTTAAGACAACTCGCCATGTCAGTTTTCATATGGACGAAGAGGAGATTGTTCGCATCAACCCACGCAAAGACGTGCTCATCCGCGGCTACGAGGATTACCGCCACCCTGTCATGTGGAAACAGGATGCTGACCGCGAGGACCTGGACTTCCCCACCGCCTTCCATAAACTGGACAGTAAGAAGTGCGAGTACCTCTTCCCCGATGGCCCAGGTGGGGACTCCCACTCTGGCCCTGGTATGGGAATTGGAACAGGTATGGGGCTGGGGCTGGGCAAGGACACAGCCATCAAAACTCAGCCCTCGCCCCTGCTGAAGTCCAAGAAGGGCCGACGGCGACGAGAGGACGGTGAGCGTTCGCGTTGCATCTACTGTCGGGAGATGTTCAACCATGAAGACAACTGGCGGGGGCAGTGCCAAGACGCCCCCGACCCGATCAAGCAGTGCATCTACAAAGTCAGCTGCATGCTGTGCGCCGAGAGCATGCTGTACCACTGCATGTCCGACTCTGAGGGCGACTTCTCAGACCCCTGCTCATGTGACACATCTGACGAGCAGTTCTGTCTACGCTGGCTGGCCCTGGTGGCGCTCTCCTTCATTGCGCCCTGCATGTGCTGCTACCTGCCCCTGCGCGCCTGCCACCACTGTGGCGAGGCCTGCCGTTGCTGTGGGGGCAAGCACAAGGCCGCGGGGTGACCCGATGCCAGACTCTGGGACACCCTCAAAGCTAGCTAACACAGGAAGTGGATAAAAGCGGAAAATTAAAAGCCGGCATCCTTTTTTCATTCCCCTCTCAGACGGGGTGATGTTGTTGATCCCCAGCTCTGAGGGCTTTTGGAGATTTCAGTTTGTGTTTGTCGCCGACAAGCAGCAGTGGAGGACAAACCATATGCTTTGTGGGGGCTCTGAGCATCAAGCTAAGTTCAGGAGCTTAATCTGAGAAGAAGAGGAGGAGGAAACGTCAAGATTAATAGACTCGGAGATGTTACTAAACACACCTGTTCTCACACACAGACACAGACACATACACACACAAACACATACACACACACACCCACCTCTCTCTTACATTCACACTCATGCATTGACAAAGCCAGGCCACAAATGTCAGAACTCTACTACAAGTAATGTGTAACTTTATGAAGGAAAATTGTCTTTTGTACAGAGAGCGACAACATAATGACAAAAAAAGAAAACAAAACTATTCTGCGTTCAGAAAAATACTTGCTGTTTGAGTATGCTAAAAGGGATATGTTCTTGCTTTTTTGTGAATTTGCAGTTGGGTAACAGTGGCCTTTCCTTCATGGCTTAAGCATTTGCTGACAATGTAATTACTAGACAGAGAAAAGTGCACTAGAAATTGTATTCCCCCCCACTGAGTAAAGGTAACCCTCTCAAATTGTGGTACATTAACCACCATATTTAGTGTAATTTTAACATTTGAGAGATGTTCCTGTGGTGGATGTATGGCCAATTGATTTCCTTGTTTTCCTTTCCATCGAATGTTGAAAAAAATCAAAGAGTAACTTGTTTCTGAAGGTACAGCTTGGCATAGCTTTTGACATTCATTTAGGAGATGTTAAAATGATTACCTTGCCTTTCCAAGGTGATTCGGACAATTTGATTGCATTCCAAAATAAAGGGATCGATTCCATGATCAGAAGGGAAAAAAATGGTAATGACTTTACCATGCTGAGTTCCCCAAAAATAGTTTTTCCACATCACAAAAATAGCATCAGAACCTCTTGAACCATTTAAATTGAAACCGATACGTGACAATTTCATTTACTCCAGTGAATTTCACTTTTAGTCCAGTTATTTACTGCTGTAGTGAAATTGTTGTTTTGTTTCCTCATTGTTATTTTCCTACTCATTTTACAATTATTTTTGAAACAAAGGCTGAAATGTTGCTCAACCAGCAAGTTTTGTTTTGGTGAGTACAGGGGTTACAGTGCTCCTTGGTTAAAATATGAGGCACTTAAATTAGGCTATTCTTTGATTGAGAAACCCTCAGATTTTGGAATTAGTCTGTACATAAATTTAACTAATTTAACATCCAATTAGGCATGGGGGAAACCCCCCTGAAAGCACTGCTCTCCAAGCTTTGGTTGCAGCACCCTCTTCAAATTTCCATGTTTGTCCCATGAATCGGTTTTTCCTCTTTTTTTTATTTTTTATTTTATTTTCCCCCATATCTCGTGCAAATGTAGTTTTATGTTGTTCTTCGGAAGTTAGTCCACTCCTTCCACGTGTCTTCATTTTACAGGCCCTGAATGAAAGAATGAATGCTTTGTTTCCAGAATGCTGAGTATCTTAGCGATATGTAAACAAAAAAGAACAAAAAACATACAGATGTGTGTGTGTGTGTGTGTGTGTGTGTGTGTGTGTGTGTGTGTGTGTGCGCGCGCGCACGCGTGTGCGTGTGTTCGTGTGCACGTGTGCATAGGTCTTCATATGCACTCGTTATCTGATGTCATGTAATGTCACCACTGACTATGTGCTGAAGGCTTTGACTCTAAACAGTTCTGACCAGCATCCTGTTTCCCAGGACATCCTGGTGTTAAAGGAGTCATTTGTAATTTAGGGAAATTCACTTATTCTCTTTCTTGCCAAGAGTTGGATGAGAAAATCAATACATTACAATACATACAATACTGTGCATTCTACATGAAACTGGAACCAGCAGCCAGCTAGTGTAGCTTAGCTTAGGATAAAAACTGGAAATAAGGAAACTGATAACCTAGCTCTGGCCAAAGGTAAGAAAATCTGCCTACCAGCACCTCTAAAACTCACTAATTAATATGTTATATTTTGTTTGTTTAGTTTGTTCTAAAACCAAAGTGTACAAATGATAGTTTTTACTCTTGGTTTATGTTAACAAACATGACATAAGATGTAGATGGATTTTGCTGCCTCTGGTCAGAGCCAGGTTAGCTGTTTCCCCCTGTTTAAAGTCTTTATGCTAAACTGAGCTTAACTAACCAGGTGCTGGCTTTAGCTCCATATTTACTGTACAGACATGAGAGTGGCATTGATGTTCTCGCACAACTCTCGGAAGGACAGGAAATAAGCCTATTTTATTCCTTTAAGGTCCTCTGGCAAACAGGGGCTCGGCAGACTGTAAGCCAGATTCGAGCTGTGTTCAAAACCCATTTCTCACCCAAAAGAGCAGAAATTTAGAAATTGAAAAGGTCTGGCTCACTAAACAGAACAGAATAGTTTTGTTGACCCAAACTATTCTGAACAACAAGACTTAGATTTGAACAAATTCCCTACAGAAATAACGGTTCAGTTTTGACGTCTGGTTGCAATAACTGAAATCATCCCCAACTAAGGCATTGGCACGTTTGAAACAAGTGCTAATTGTACTACAGCTCAATATTTAACAGCAGATTTAGTACAACATCCATGTACTGTTGCTAACAGATATGCATCTCTTCTCACCTCCTATGACTCCTGATTTAAAAATAACGTAGTGGCAGGAGAAACATTTATTTTCCTAATTCCACCCCGACCAACGCTCCCTTTACTTTCTATGCAAACTTTCTAACGTGGGAAACACATTGACCTCTCTGCAGACTGAGTCAGTGACGGGACAGGACACTTTAACGCTATATAGGTAGACAACCAACCCCTGGTACCAAACTCCAAACACCTGTAAATACTTAACACTATATTTAAGTACTGATAATAATCCCAGCTTTTCTTTTTTTTTCTTTTTTTTTTCTTTTTTTTTTTCGAAATTTTAAAGATAGAGCTGTATTTATCGTTGCTGTCAGCATATACTGTAGCTTCAATTGACAGCATTATGTACATAGGTCACCTTTTAGTATTATTTCACATTGAAAAGTAGAGGGCGTTTGTGATGGAAATGACTATTGAGCTTCTAATAGAGTTTCTCTCTAGTTTTGTACGGTAGAAGGAAGGATAGTGCTAACATGGTACAGTAGTGGCAGTCCACTTGTTTCAAAAGTTTGATATATAAATATATATATTTACATACATACATATAAAGCTGCTAGATACAATCACTAATTTTATTGTGTTGACAGAGAAAATCAGCTATGAACGACTGTTAAACCCTAATTCTCCAACAGCATATAACCATGACGGCGAGTTTTTAAATGTTTGATTGCTCTGTGTGCTGAAGTGGACACTTGTGCATGTGTGTGGGTGCGCGAGTGTTACTATATACGTGCGTTCTTGTGTGCCCACGACGAGTGTGTGTACTGTGTGTGTGCTGGTGGTGCGCGTGTGGGGTTGGTGTGTAACCAAATGTTTGGTTGGTTGTCATATTCTCCCATTGTAATTGGATTGCCCTGCATTATTGCAAGCTGAACCAAGGTTTGATGAACCTGATTAAAACTTGCTGGCTGAGAAGCAAAATGTAGGACGTGCATTTATACAAAGTGTAGAGAATGCTGAAATAACACTTCTCATTCTGCATTAACCAGCACAGTGCAACTTCCTGTCATGTACTGTATTATATATGCAACATGTGTCTGTCCGCTTTAATATATATATATTTTTTTGACCTGCATTATATAAGACTTCAGTTTTAACCACTTTGCTGCTAGTCTTTTATCCTCTTTCAATCTTGGAAATTGTGCATATCTTTGGGAATGCATACAAGTGTACATTCTTGACATTGTGTAGATTAAAAAAGAAAAAGCTATATAAACCTGTTTCTCTTCAGTGTATTGTTTTAAAAAGGTTACTTTTCACAGCAGTTGAGTGGTTATGTTTCAATTCTCCAATGCTTTGGTGCACTGATGATACTATATGTAAGCTTTTTTTCATCTTACAGCGCTTGATGTAACATTTATGTGATTAGTTCTAAATAGTGGAAGACATTTGTGTTTTGAAACTTGCAGTATAAATGGTACTACTCTTAACTATTCTGTAAACACTGCCTGTTTTCTTTCTTTTTCTTTTTTTCACTCTCTCTTTGTGCATATTTCTTTCCTGTGCATCTTTTTTTTTTTTCTTTTTCTTTTCTTAGTGCCATCGGCTTTCACATCCTGACAACCTCAAAAAAGTGCCTCACGTCCATCCTAGTTTCCATCTTACAATTTAACATCTCTCGTTCTGGTTCTATTGGTTTCTACACGTCTAGGTATTTCTTATCATGGTTCGAGAATACCAAGTATATGATGTAAAATTTATAGTCCCAATAACTCATGTCATAGTTGTATTTTCTGCATACAGATGTAGCTCGTTACTTTTCATAAATATATAATGTAAATATGCATACATATGTTTGTAACTGTTTTTATGTTACATCATACACTTGTAATTTGACATATCAAATAACATTATCATAATAAAATGGTGAGTTTTAATCTTTTGCTGTGTAGGCTTTACTGTGTTTCTCTATGTTCATTTACATTTCCATGTGAGATGGAGATTGGAAATCCCTGCTCAAACAAATGCTGTGGTCATTGTGACAGATTCGGCGCAACATGTCATGCACTCGGCATCCCCCAGGTGTAATATGTTTAATTGGGAGAGACAGAAAGAGACTGAAGGCAAACCAAACGCATAATGCTGATTAGGAGGCGATTCAAGTATTCCTCTTTTGTTAATACTTGAAGTTCAGCTATCAGGACTGAAATGTTACCGCTGCATTTTTACGAAAAGACTTCAAAAGACACATAAAAGACATAGTACCGATATGTGTAAAATCCAGATGGCTAAATTTAGGCAGAAATATCGAAAGTAGACCTGAAACAATCTGGCGATCAATGGAAAATGAGCAATTCTGATCATTTAGCTGATCAAAAATAGGAAACACACTCTGGTTCCAGCTTCTCATGTGATAATTTGTTGCTTTCCTCTGTTTTATATCATTATAAGTAAGTTTTGGTTTGTTAGTCGTACAAAACAAGACATTTGAGACATTAATCGATTGAATCAAACATTTTTTTTATTGTAGCCTGACTCCAAAGGCTTCAGCGAGGTGCAAGATACTGTATTATACTGGTGATTATAGTTAAGGAGAGGCTGATTTTGCCAGAAGTAACAACAGCAACGCTAACCAGTATGCTCATATTTTTGATCATATTTTGAATGAGGATGGAATGGAATTGACCAGTGGTGGTAGAAAAAGTATCTAGTTCTTTTCTTTGGGCAAAAATTGCAATTCCAAAGTGTAAAAGTTCCCAAAATGTACTTAAAATGCCAAACATAAAATAATAAATTATCCAGGCATAATGGCCTTTGTCTGCATTGTATTATAATGTTATATAAGCAGATAATTGTTATTGACACACTAATATGTAAGCAGCATTTTAATGTTGTGGATAGTCAATTTGAAGGTAGTTTTAACTATTTTATATACTGTACATTTAGGTAGTGTAATGTATAGGAAAAATTACATGACATTTTACATGCTAATTATAAAATATTAATCTGTAAAGTAGTAGTAGTTCCCTCAGTAGTGTAGTAGAGAAGAAGTAGCCTAAAATGGAAATACCCAGACACCTCAGAACTTTATGTACTGAGTACAGTAATTGAATATATGTACATAGTTACTAAGTAACAACATTAAAATCAACTACTGAACATATACTGAGGTACGTGAAGATAATTTTGAGGTACTACTTTATCTAGATCCATTTTCACTGACTATATCAAGCTTTATAATTTTACAATAATGACATTGTTTTTTTTCTTATCCACACATTATGGAAAGAAAAAAAAAGGTAAGCTAGTCAGGAGCTCTGAAAAACAGGTAATTTTTTTTAACAGAATTTTGTAAGTTAAGTATAGTTTGTAACTAAAATGTTGAGTTGTACTGCGTCACTTCCTACTTTAATTCTATGGATTTTCCAATAATTTAACATTAATTGTTTATAACTGTTCTTGTCGGTAAGTATTTTTTTAATTAAGTTTTAAATATTTGACGCAAAGTCTGACGTTTATTTGTACCTGTATGTATTTACATATTTATTTTTCGCTTTGTACTGGCGCGGAAACAATGTTGTGGAACCTCAGTCTCGAAAGTCGCACGTTTCACTCCGGCTCTTATACGTCACCGGAACAGCATGGAGGCACGATGCAGCTGTAGAAATGAATGAGTGTAGATAGTGTTCGTGTTGACATGGTTTTAAATGCAACGTCGTAATGTTTTAAGTAGATAAACAGACTTAAAAGCCTGACGGACTCAACAATGGAGTGTGACATTTTGGACTCGTTGGAGCAGCTGGGGTAAGCTAATTCCCTGTTAGCATGTTACGTTAGCTATTTAGCTTTGCTTTTAACGTTACCTTCCACATCCGCCACGGTTTTATTTTCAGTCTGTGTGTGTTTATAAAGTATGGAGCCTGAGAATGCAGTAGCTAGTTGTGAACAATGCTTCTGTCTATTTGATGCTCGCATGACTCCTCAGCTATGACGGCCCTCTGCTGGATGAGAAGGCGCTGCTCGGAGCCGCAGAGGGAGGCCTGTCCTCGCAGGAGTATGTGGACCTTTGCAGGTGGCTGGCATCCAGGTTAAAGCCGCTGTGTGACCTGGAGGAAAGCATCACATCCGGTCCAGGTGAGCCACATGCATCCACACCCCCTCCTCTCCACGAAGAACAATAGTGTGGATGCTCCTGTCAGTATGTCTGATTTCACTCACACTGAACCTGTGTGTCTCTGCCTTCCTCCCTCTTCCCATCAGACGACATGGACAGCCTCCAGGTTGAGATGAGCGGCTTGTTGAAGGAGTTGCACTGTCCTTATGAAGAAGTTGTTTCAGGGATTCTCAAGGGCAGCGTGCAAAACACAAAAGATCATCTCAAGTGTGTCTGTATGTTATCAGCCATGCGTCCTCTTTCCAGTTGTTGTGCATCGGGGTCTCTGTGTGGTCAGAAAATAATTAAAGATTATGATTCTGTGTCTTTTTTAAGTGTTTCTCAGCTCTGAGCTCCAGGCGGCTCAGATTGTGGGGAGCAGGCAAGTCTCTGATAAACAGCAAGACAAGAAACCGGTGCATCAGGAGCTTCTAGCAATCTGTGAAACGCTGACGTTATCAGAGCCAAGAGGACCAGACGCAGCAGGAGTCTTCTCCCAAATACAATGCAAGGTGGGACCATACAGTGCTTCATAAAGTACATTTGTATCAGCACCACCAAAAGTCACCAGTGATAATGTTTGATTTAGCCTGCCGGGTGATGAGAGAGGATAAAAAAAAGTGTATGTTCATTAATAATCATCTTGATATGTTTATAACTTAAGACAAGTAAGTGTGTGTTGATGTACAGGCTGTGAACACTCTGCTTTAAACATTATACTGTCGCAAAAATACTTTAAACCAAGGCTTAGGAGAAACAGATTTGTTTGGGGGGAAAGAACTCAACTTTCCTTTAATTCTCTGCTTAATAATTAAAAAAGCCAATACAACTGACTTGTAGTCATACATTGGATTGTACCATTAGACAGTTTTACGTAAGGGAGTCTGATCTATTTTGTGCCATTCGCCCTAATTTTGATGTTTTATAATGAATATCCCTTCCCTGGGAACACACGTGTTAACAGAAAGCACATGTATATTTTCTCTTCCTTTTGTATAGAATTAATACATTAAACCATGTTATTCACAGGTTGATAAAGTACTTAAAGATTTTCCAAAGGTCTCCATTGGAAGCCCAGTGCTCAAGAATTCTCTCACCAGCGAACAGTGGGTAAGTAGATCAAGGGTTGAAATGACCCATGTAACTTCTTATAGCTTTACATCAATGGCTGGTTGTGTTTTGTGTCATGCAATAAGTTTTAATTTAATTCACTTTCTTTGTCTCTGCAGGAGAAGTTGCACAATATCAACACAGTCCTGTCCTCGGAGTACGAGTGTCGGCGCAGGATGCTGATCAAACGGTTGGACGTCACGGTTCAGTCTTTCGGGTGGTCAGACCGAGCCAAGGCACGTTCACATGATAATCATTCATCAAACCAGGGACCTCTCACTAAACTGAGGGGCATGAGTTTAGGTTTACATCAGTAATGAAGGAACTGTGTGGGACGCACATACTGTCCATAGTTTAGTGCCTCAAAAGTAGTAGACAGATACGTACAAAGTTAAACAAAACTGTCATTTAATATTTTGTGGAAAAACCTTTGTACTCAATGCCTTAAGTTTTGGACATCAGACACTTTGTATCTTCCGTGGTGATGCTCTCCCAGGCCTTCACTGCAGCCTCCTTCAGCTCTTGCTCGCTGTGGGTTCTCTGCCTTTAGTTTGGTCTCGAGGAAGCGGAATGCAGCTCAGTCGGGTTGAGATCAGGTGATTAAGTCAGCCAGTTGAGGACGTTCCCATCTTTGCCCTAAGAAGCTCTGTGGTTGCTGCGGTCTTATGTTTAAGATCATCGTCCTGCAGAATGATGAAATGTTGTCCAATGAGTTTGGATGCATTTGGTTGAATCTGAACACACATAGTGCTCCTGGAGAGCATTTTTAACTTGCTGTGTCGTCAGTTAGTAAAGGGGTTTTTCTTCACAATGCAAATGATTTTCCATTGATCCACAAGACAACACTTTATGGCCACGCCTTTGTTCCTCACATTGACAGACAGCTCCTCAGTCTAAATGGCAACTCTGTCAGTGTTGTGTGAGCTCTTTTGTGCGTGAACTAATGTAGAAACAACTCATCTTTAAAAGAAACTTTTAGCAGCCATGTCCATTTACTTTTGAACACTTGCAATTATGGCACTGAGTGTTAAACGGGCCATTTCTCCCACTCAGTTCTTTCCATACTGATGTAAAGTTAATCAAATTAAAGCTGAGACTAGGAACTTTAATGTAGCATCCATTATTTGATTTCAAACTGAATGTGCTGAAGCATAGAGCCTGAAGAACAAAAAATGTGTTAACTGTCCAGGACTGTATATGTGTGTGGTTTTTCTCAGGTCAAGGTGGACAGCATGGCGAGGGCCTACCAGCCAAGGAGACACTCTCTGAGGCCACAGTCCACAGTGGACATGGCCAGGCTGCTGGCTGCCAGAGAAGACCTCTGCAACGTGGTGAAGACCAGTAGTGGCTCCAGCAGAGAGAAAACAGCTTGTGCTGTCAACAAGGTAAAGAACAAGTCTTCCTCTTTGCCCAGTAACTGCCTTTGATCTGACGTTTTCCTCTCACACAAGTATTCCTCTCCTCTCTCATCCACAGGTCCTGATGGGGAGAGTGCCAGACCGAGGAGGACGTCCCTCAGAGATAGAAGCCCCGCCCCCTGAGATGCCACCCTGGCAGAAAAGACAAGACGGTGGAGGTGGCTGGGGAGGCCGTGGTGGAAGAGGAGGAAGCTGGGGACATGGAGGAGGAGGAGGAGGAGGAGGTGGTGGTGGTGATGGAGGTAGTTGGAGAGGAGGTGGATGGAACCAAGGAGGACATAGTGGACATGGAGGTTATGGTGGATATGGAGGACACGGAGGGAAGAGAGGACGGTACCAGTATTAATTTCTACTGATTTTCTTGTGTAGTGATCAATTCTGTTTTCTATATTTTCTATAGAAGAACACCTTTTTCTAAAATGATGGCAGACTTTGCAACATTCAGTGACAAATGTGACCCATCTGGATGATTTTACTTTTATTAGTGTTTTAATTTGCTTTTTTTTTTTTTTTTTTTTTTTAATTTTTTTTTTTTTTTTTTTTTTTTTTAATATATATTCTCATCAGTATTTTTTTATTGAAAATACCAGCCATAATATCTAGATCATATCATCTTGAATACTGAAAGGAGGGACAAACACACTACATATGCTTTCCCAACTTGAAATATGAACATTTTGAAAGCTTTTGCAAGTTAAGACGGATGTTGGGACAGACTGAAGGATGTGGAGTCAAAGTCTGCAAAAACACAGGGAGGTTCAGCTTCTGAACTTAACTGTAGTTCCACTGTGTGAACCTCAAGTGTGTACCCTCCCCCCCTGTCAGTTTTGAGAGTCACTCTTTTTTTAACACATACAGTATTTCACTTTAGATTTCAAGCTATAAAACATAAGATCAAAAGTGATTTCCTCAAAGTCTGTACCAGCTTTATACATTGCGACTGTGATCCTTTTCAACCTCTGAATTTATTTAATAAAGACCAATTAAGTAAACTCCCTCTTACATCGATGTTTTAATCAGCTACAGAGATAATGCTGAAATGGAGACACACTGGCTAATTGACACCACAAGGTGGCATCATGGACTGATGTAAATGGAGAAATGCAGGAAGTGACAGTTATTTCCAAATATTTATTCTTGGCTGTAAAGATTTTTCTACAATTGTGTATTTTTCCAATGGCATACCTTTTTTCAATAGATACAGTTTATACATAGTTTGTACAATAACCAATATTCATTAAAGCAGAATTTTACATTGTGTACATTATGAACAACATACCTGTACATGGACAAAAGAGTTACACCTTGGCCACAAAAATCACTTTTCAGTCACCAAACTAAGACTCAACCAGTATCTTAAAACCAAAAAACACAAAATCTCAAGCAAAAAAAAGTTGGGTGTTTAAAAAAAAAAAAAAAAAAAAAATCCAGTTAAGATATCTCACAATCACTTCAGATGTATTTTTCTCCAGTTATGTAAGATCACTGCCTATGCGTCTTTGACACCAAAAACTTGTCAACAAAAATAAGAAAAATTAGGGACAATCTCTTCACTTTGGCCACATTATAAATTAAGTTGGCGCTATGAATTGCAAATCTGCAGTTTATATATATATATATAAAAAAAAAAAAACATTTCACTTCATGTAAACTCTGCAGGGGCTTGTAAGCATCGTTTCTGTACAGATTCACGTCATTCAATTCTACTTATAGCTGCAGCAGGAAATAGACACGTTCTGTGTCCGACTCCAGTCGACTCTTCATTAATAGTCAAGTGGCCGTTTGTAACAGCAGAGGGGAGATTTCTCACTGGAGTGAAAACAAGCGTGGCAGCCAGAATACTGAAACTGGAGATAGTCTGTCCCTCAGACTGTCTGCCTCACATTAATACTGAGCGTCACAGCCAGCAGGGGTGATGTAAAACCCAACACACTGCCTGCAACTGTTAGTTACATGGCCTCCTGTTTCTTTTAACAGTCTCTGTTTTGTGCATTTACATTAAAATGAAGGCTCATCTGTCATGACTTTAGGGATGTAAGCTGAATTCATGAATATTATAATTTGCAATCCTTGTGTTTTCTTGCAGGGATGTTTTTCAAATGTATCAAATGGGATTAATAACATATTACTACAATAAATGACACTGAATGAGAAAAATGTCTAAATTGCCTTCATATTATGCAAAAACAAACAAAAACATTTTTTCAACTAAACAATGCTGATATTTAAACACTGTCTCAAAAATAGACTTTAAAGTATATCGCTCAAATACAGCACTCTGGTTGAAATCTTTAACAGTTCTCATGATAAAAAAGTAATGAAAAATAAATGAGTATAAAATGAATTTTCCAGTTTTACTCTCAACCCAAAAGACCTGCTGTGACTTTCTCTTCCCTCACATGTCAACAACAGATTTTTCAAACCCGTGCATTTCTACTTCCCATAAAACCAGTGTTTTACAAAGCCCAATCCATCATCTCCCACCCCTCTTTGTTTCAACAGGTGGTTTGTCATAGTTGAACACGTTTTGCGGGCAGTAAGGATTTTTCGGAACGACAGGAAAAGCACACTCTTGACTATTTTACATGCAGACACCTGAATTGAACTGCATTCTTCAACTCTTGGCTCCATAATCAAACCTTCATATGAAACTATTTCTCAGCTTTTGTTCACTTCATCACTATAGAAAAGTCTTTCATTATCAGAACCAATAGCAACTGCAATTCAAAACATACACATTTGAAAAGCGTCCTTTGTCAAATGAAAAGAAATCAATTGTTTTCAATACACATCTATGATAAAGATTTTTCTTTTAATGCAGCTTAACATTGGTTCAATATGTACAGCAAAGTACTGTAAAAGTGCTGGGCTTTATTAAGCAATAATGTATGTAAAAAATAATATAATACTATTTAGAGGCAGGTTTTAAGTCTTTATGCTCCTTCATGTGATATTGCGTCTTTTTTTTTTTTTTTTTGTATATCCACAAATCTTTCCTTCAGCCTTGCCTGACTTAATACTTGGCCAAAAGAGGATCCACCACATTTTAATGCTACATTTAACAGATTTATGCAGCTACATCATCACAGTGCAGTTTGGCATAAACCTGGAGCAATTTCCACCCCTGAAATCATCTGTGATGACAGTGTATGTTGACGGGCTGGACATACGCCTGTGCTCAGATCAGCCTGGAGTTGCGGAGGTACTCAATGAGGACCTTGTAGATGAAATTGTACTGAGACAAAGTCTGAACCATCATCATCCGCTGAGTACGCAGCTTCCTTAGGATCTCTGGGACATCCAGTGGCTGAAACAGACAGACACCAAGCATGAGAGAGACAGCAGTGTTTCGTCTAAAAACAGAGATGGCATAGCATCCAAGAAAATATATACACTAGATGTAGTCATAACTTAAAACATAACATAAAAAAGCTTTACTACACTGGTTTTACGTGCTAATGTTGCTTTTGTGAGGAAGTTACCTCATTGTGCTCTAGACAGGCGATCATGATCTCAGATAGGATGACCACTCCAGTCCTTCCCACTCCGGCACTGCAGTGGACCAGTACAGGTAGGTTGGTGTTCTTTGGGTCACTGATGCTGTTTGTGTGTCTCCTCACAGACTGGATCTCCTCTAGGTAGGCTGGAAAAAGATGAGAATGGTCACTTGAGACCTAATTATGTAAACAAATACTATTTCTAACATGGAACTTTGGAAACCTAAATTTATTTTTAAAGGGTTGAATATTATGCTAGCTCATCTTCACTGACTCTCTTTTCTTAACTTCATACAAAACTGATCAAATTTATGGCACAAATGAAATAAATGTTGCTATAAATTCAAACGTAACACAGTCATATAAAACTGATACTGATCCCACTCACTGAGGAAGCCTTTGAAGTCCTCAGGACAGCCGTGATCAGGCCAGTCTGTGTACTGCAGATGCCAGACAGTCCTCTCTTGGCCTGTCAGGAGGTGTTTGATCTTGAGTCCTGTGGTGGCGTAGCAGCCGGACTCGGTGCGGAACCGGGTGGTGATTTTGAAGCGCCCGTACGTCACCGTGTTGTGTCGTGAGCCAAGTCTTGGCCAATACCGGAAGCTCTTTTCTCGGCCACTCTCCTGGAGGGAGAGAAGGACATAGAAAGGTCAGTCCAGGCAGTGATGAGGGGAAAAAAGAGCATTGAGTATGAAATTTAACGCACCTCTTCAGCAGTGACCATGGCGATGATGGAGACGCCCTGCTCCCACACCATCTGCCAGAAGTCTTGACACGTGTTCGACATGGGACCCTGTGTTGCAATGTAGCTCCACTCCTGTCCTCCTACTATTATCTAATGGGAGAGGAAACATTGAAGTCATCAGTCATAAGATCTTATCAGTTATTACTTTTTTTAAAAACAGCCACAGCAGCAGAAAATGATGGAAGTCATTCTGAGGAAAGATTAGTAATTTTGTGTCACAATGAGGGAGTGAAATGTGACTAAGCTACAGTCATTCTCTTCCCACAAACCAAACACCCCTGTATGAGCAGCATGTTTGCTACTCATGAGCAGCTGTAATCCACAGAGGTGTCCTGCTGTCGGTTCATCAATGCGATGGATTCACTGTGCAAATGGTTAAAATCCTTTGCTAGTATTTTACTGAATGTCATTTATTCTGGTCATTCTGAATTATGCCTCAAGTATTGAATGTGTCAGCGCACTGCAGCTCACATTTATGATTGTAATTACTCTTAATGAGCGAATAAAAGCTTAAAGGGGAAGTTCACCATTTTTAGTTTACTCATCATGAGTAGTACTACTTAGCTGGTGAGGAGTTGTATTATGTCTTCTGGGAAGCTTTTTCTCAAGTCTGAGAAAATAATCCCTTTGTTGTCACAGTGATTTCATCAAGGTAATCTTATCTTGTGTTCGGAAACATAACAGTAAACCTGCCGTAAAAGCTGAGTACGGCAGGTAACGTGGGAATTTACCAGGCAGGGTGACTGTAATGTTAACAATATCAAGTTGCATGATGGGAAGTGTGTTTGTTAGCTTGATTGAGAACAAAATCATGTACATGTGGTTTGCAAAGAGACAGGTGTGTGATACATCTCAGCACAACTTACTCTAATATGTGATGCATTGATGTATCCTGTGTTGTTCTCTTTAGTGGGAACCAGCTCCACTCGGTTGCTGTCATAAGGCAGGACATCTTGGAAGCGGTTTTTGTCTCCGCTCTCTGGCAGCTGGGCGACGGTGTATTCCCCTCCTGGACGCTTTGGGATTTTCTCGTACTCTTTTAACAGCTCGCCCCTGTCCATGTGCTGTTCCAGCAATTTACACTGATGTACACAAAAAAGGAAACGGTAAATACATCACTGCCATGCACGACACAGTCCTGGGTCAGAAACAACTTTACCTCATTTTAACTTCCTTAGGCCAATCCGTTTAATTTTAGAAATACGCAAATAATGTGTTAAGATGTCCAGTAACATTCACTAATCTTGAATCAGCAGTGACACAGAATTACACAATCATTATGAGGAAGTCTGATACAAAATCAACAGCTTGTGTGTAGTTTTACTTTCTATTAGAAATTACTGTAAGAGCACATAGTTATCAGTACTATTCAGTAAATATGTTGCACCAGTCTTGCGTCAATAGCATTATCATAAATTCGGTCTGCAGTAGTGGAATTTTGTGCATGTGAATCAAGGAGCGTAGTAATAATGTCTTTGATTGACAGTTCCTGTGTGCATGAGACATTAGGGAATTTATTGTATGCTTGCATTTAATTTTAGACCCAGTCACACCATGGTTAGCTATAGATGTAATTAATTTTAGAGTGTCTGGAATTTACTTTCACTTGTCAAAGCAACAAGCATTAAGAGTTCAGTTGTTGTTGTTGTTTTTTTGTTTTTTTTTCTGGCTTTTTGTGCCTTTATTGATAGTGCAGTAGAGAGAGACAGCAAATGGGAAGGCAGAGACAGGGGGAATGACATGCAGCTAAGGGCTTGTCCGATGCGGGACTCGAACACTTTCTCCTTCATGTATCCTTCATAACAAGGTCTCGCCTTAATGGAGGTTACCAATAACAACAAAACAAGCAGCTCCTGGCACTGAGCATACTAAACAAGTCACCAACAATACACAAGCAACATGTAACAAATCTAACATTATCTCACACGTTACCAATGACTAAACTAAACAAACTTCTATCTTTTGAGGAGCAAATCACTAACAACTCCAAAACTTAACAAAACTCTGTCCTACCCTCTCGTCATTAGAGGCTCGTTCAGGCTCATCCTTCACCTCGTCGTGCATTGGCTGCCTGGACACTGACAGGCCGTTGAGCTTGGCCACCTTCAGAGGGCCCATCTTCTTCACTTCTGACCTAGCCCCTTTCTTCATGCCCTGGTATGACAAGAGAGTCGAGACAGAGAAAAGCGAGGATGAATGTGTGTGAACCTCACAGAGAGGGAGTAGGTAGATGAGGGGAGAGACAGCGCAGGTTCGCTGGGTGTTTTGCAGAATGTCACCTATCCGGTTTTTCCGAGGTAGACCAACTACATTCTCTCTCTGGAGATGTGTCAAAGTGAGTGTTTGCGTCAGTCAACGCTGTGCACTGAAACTACCTGAAATGCTTTCTACATGCATACTCCTGTTATCTTGGTATGAGGCACAGACATCTTATTACTGACAAAAAAACAAGTGTATACAAAGAACTGTTTTAGCAAACAAAACAAGTTACTGGGAGCAGTTACTTGCTTTTTGACAATGGCCTTTACAGACCAATATGAAGTTGGAGTGTGATTGAATGTTGTCAGCAGTAAATTACAGTAATAGTTACTTGACATGCTGAAAACATAAACTAATTAGCTGCTAAATTATCAATCTTGCTTTCACGTGCATTTAACGACAGACGTCTAGAAATCTTTAGAGAAACCAAATATAACAATATCTCCAACAATGTTAAGTGTTGCATAGTAGAGCTTTAATGATTAAAAGATTAGTTGAAAAAAATTGCTGGTTCCAGCTTCTCAAACATCTTCATTTGCTGCTTTTCTTTGTGAAATATGAAATGAAAATTTTTGACATTGACTTAACACTTAATTAAAACAATACTTGGCAAATTAACTGATAATGAAAATGATTGTAAATTACAGCCCTGGAGCTCAGACAGGGCATCTATTTTTTATTTTCTTATTTTCCATGTCTCAGTTTTAAACTATTAAATTATGGTAATAATATAAACAACTACACAGATATATTAGCTGCTGTAAGTTGAAAAAAACATTAATAAGGGAGACTATTAATAGCAGGAGATTGGGAACAAGACTCACCGGAGGGGGCAAGCCTTCCACAGTTTTCTTCGCAGGCGGCACATCAGACACAGGCCTCTTCTTGAAGTCTGTTTTAGTCTTCTGCTTGGCTTGGCCACTCAGGTCTCCCTCTGAGACCGAGGGCATAATCCTGGGCTGTCGTAAATCTGACAGCATGTACAGAGGCTCACCCTCCTGGATCAGGGGGTGAACCTTGTACGTCAGGGAGCCGGTTATAGAGGGGTCAAGGGAGGAGCCTATGGGATATGCAGGAGGAGGCTCAATGGGAGTCTGCTGCTGAGGCGGTAGAGAAGAGAGAGATGTCAGACTGTGATGCTGCTGGGGTCCCTGCTCAGGAACAATGGCTGAGATTGCGTCCTGAGAAAGTGGAGTGTGACCTTCATTATCGTCCTCAAACTCCTCTTCTTCACCACTACTGTGAACCAGCATGGTGGCATCTGAGAGGGACTTTTTGTGTCCATACTGCACGTCCTTAATGTCGTCCCTGTCCTCTGTCTTTGTACGTTCCAAAAACACGTTGAGCTGTGAGCCCTGAGAGCGACCGCCACGCAAAACTGGAGGGGGCGTAGCAGTTTCAGCTGCTGAAGAAGACACAGTCCGCTCTTTGACCCTCATCCCCTCGAGACTATGAGCCAATCCGGCAATCTCAATGGAGTTACGCTTCTGAGCATGGTATGGTTGTCTGTGCGGGGGTCCGCTGAAAAGGGGCTCTGACACCTCCTGTAAAGAGTGAGCGACAGGCAGACTGTCCTCCTGGAAAGTCTGGACTGAGTGGTGCACACGCCTCGTGATGATCAGGTCTGGGTTGCTACTGCTGACATACAGGTGACGAGACAGGTCAGGTGTGCTGTTTGCAGGCCGAGGATGGGCGTATGGGTAGGGTGGAGGTGGTCGGTACACTTGTGTTCTCATGATGTTGGGGGCTGGATACTCTTGGGCTTGTTGTAACTGGACATTAGTGAGCTCAGGGACACTAACCGCCCCCACTACAGACCTCCTCTCTGTGGGATAGGGGTATGGAGAGGGGCTGTGGAAGCTGGAGCCCAGATGGAAAGGATAGTGGTGGTGTTGGGCTGCTCCGCCATGTTCCCCCCTGATCTCTGGCTGGCTGTAAACTAGAGGGTCTGGTCTGCTATAGGCGTAAGAGTTTCCAATGTTTAGGTTCCTCATCGAGTGGCTCTGCCGATGCTCTTGAGACAAAACCATCCCTCCTCCCACTCCCCGGTTCTTCTGACGCATCACTGTCTCATAATCGGGAGTTGCGCGGTAGGAGGGCGGGATGAGAGCGCTGTGACGATGCGAGGGGACGTAGTCCGGCCTGGTGATATCGCTGGTGATAGAGGGGTTGGAGGACATGGGTGACGGCTGAAGGTAGTGTTGAGGATTGGTTAGAGAGCTGGTGCTGTGGGCGCTGTAGACGCTGCCGTTGCGTAATCGCCCACCGCTGTTGTATTCCAGAGGAGAGCAGTCCAGGCTGGTCTGAGAGTGGTAGTAATAACCGTTCTGACTGTTCATGTACAAGTTGTCTGTGAAAGTGAGGACATATCAAGATAGGTATAGAATTCTAAAATACATAACAATTATATATTTGCATTTAGCTGAACAAAGAGCAGGCATCACAGTGCAAAACACAGTAGTTACCCTGTGATGATGTGTAAGGCTCTGTGAAATGGCCATTGTAGTGCATTTGCGGAGGGGGCATCATGTAGGCCTGAGGCTTTGGCTGTAAACCAACAAGAGAGGAATTCAGTTACTGCTCATACAATCCAAATACTATTCCAGAATTAAATATAACCATGTTTTTTTCAACATACATCATGTGCTGCAATGCAAGCCAGAAAGTTACACAAGTATACAACATGTGAATACTGTGTTTTGAGCATACATGAACATTACCAGAGATATTCTAGTTGAGGATCTCCTTCTGACTGGGTTTACCACGGTGGGCTGAGCTTGGCTTCTGGGGAAAAGAAATGTGTGTCAAAAAAGTTGAGGTAACCCAATAACACTACTACTGATAATACTTTTTCCAAACTCTTACTTTGAGGAATATATATTTCTAAAACCCATTTGCCCTTTAACCTTGAGGGCACACACAGAGCCAGGTGAAAACCAGTGCACAAGTCCATCAAATTTAAAACTCAATGTACAACTCTCCTCTAGTGCACCATGCAAAATTTTTAATCCAGTGCACCAAGACTTCAGCGAGTACTTTCAATTTTGATTGATTTGCATTTAGCAAAACATCATTCTTTTTCTATCACTCAACAAGCACTGAGGCTTAGTAACCTGACCTATTGAAGGCAGATACCCAGTGAATAACAGGACTATGACAAACACTGAATTACAGATTGCATTTCTTAAATTTACCTAAAAGTTAAAAAAAAATGTGGCTTCCTGTGGATTTGACAAAGCTTTAGACTATAACCTAAATATATAAATTCCTTTTATAAATTTCTAAAGCCACTGCATGCTTTCAAAGCCCAAGGGTCATTTCGGATACAGAGAGCCTGTTTGCTGTGGTTACTGTTTGCTTGGGCAATCACAAAGGGATGGGTGTTGGCACATGATTGATAGGCATACTGTAGGTGGTGGCTGACTGTGTTGCTCACCCCTTATTAGAAGGCAGAGAAGGACGAGAGAGCATTGGAAAGCGAGGAAAGGATAAAGTGAGAAGGGACTTCTGGGAGCCCTCAGAAGGCAGGGGGTCACACTCCTCTCTGAAGAGAGAGGAGGAGAGGAGGATAGAAATGAGGCAACGCCAGAGAGGAGACTCATGCATGAGATGACAAGGAACAAAGAGACAGGAACTAGGCTAGACGTGTTAAAAAAAAAAAAAAAAAAACACTTAGGAAATGAGGAGGAAAAACACTTACAGGCTACTCTTGTTAATCTTATAAAACTTGAGTCTGGCCAGACACATCCGGCACACATATTTGGAGGTTTCCATGTCTTCCTACATAGAAAAAAAAAAAAATTAGATGGTGAGCAAATTGGAACAGATGTGGTTTTTGCTAAGTAACCTACAAATAAATGTGAATGCCTTCAAATGCTTCTACAGTGAGTTTCAGCTAATGGTATGTGACTTTATGACCCACTCATACCCAAACAACCCAAATTACAGCCACCCACACACACACAAACACACAGGTGCATTGTTAAATCTAGCTGATGGTAAGCTCCACCACAAAGGCCATTTCCAATTTTGCTAAATCCTCTAAGACATTGCAATGTCCCTTGAAATGGGGGGGGGGGGGGGGGGGGGGGTGTAATGGCAGCAGGGACTTACAGTCTGGAACTGAACACTCTCCTCTCTGTTGGCCAGCTCCAGGGCAAAGAAGGACCTGTTGTGACTCATGTTGTTAATTTCATTCCACCTACACAGCCAATTAAAGCACAGCGGCAAAGAGAAAGAGAGGGGAAAAGAAAACAGATGATTTCATAGCGGTCGCAAGACCTCACAGCATTTTCTTAGTAGGACTGAGATACTGCTTTAACAATGCATAATAAAAGCAGTCATACAGTCAATGAAAAGGTATCTAGTACTCATGATGGTATGTAGATAGATACCGCTCAACCTAGGTCAGGAATGTTCACTTACTCACTGGACTGACAAATAATGCCCCCACAATCCTTATCAGCTAATACAGTCTACCTGACTCATTTCCTCTTGGGCCACATTCAGGTCTAGAGAGCATTAAAGAACATCACAGGAGACAACCTCATCCAAGAATAGCCATGAGCTGTACCACAAACCCCAATCTATACTGGCTGTCTGATTCAATGTAATTACTGCTCAGTCTAGCAAGTTAGCAGACAAAGCTTCTATTCAACGCTTCATATTGAGAAGTGGGTCATATTTCAGGACAGTTAGACAAGTGCAAAAGTCAAACAAACTCGTTTCTAGATTTACCTAAATAAAATAAGCGGCCTTCCATTTTTGTGCTTGACAAAGATGCCGTCAAGGCAGGATCCAAGGGTAACATCTGTGCCTGTGCTGTCCTGTTTGGATAAGAGGAAAGGAAGAAGACATTCAGAACAGTCTTTTAGGTGAAAGAATCCAGAACGCTTTTTTAACCCAAGTTATAATAGATCAGGCTGTGCAGTAGTAGCAATAGTTTGCAGCTTCACACTTCTCTGAGTTCTGGGCTGTTGTCCAGGGATTGCAGGATGGATCTTATAGGCCTACCTTGGCTTGATAGCTTTCCTGGCCGTAGCCCTCCATTTTCTCCACCTCCTGCATGTACAACATCTCTGCCTCTGGTGCTGACAAACCCCTGAAAAGGACAAAAATGGCAAGAAAAATATGAAGAAACAATGGCCAACACCCATTGACACAGACAAGCAAAGCAATGCAAAAATAAAAAACAAAAGTGTATACATAAAATGAGGGTAAATAGTATAAGACCAGCTTCATTTTTCGGCTTTTCAGCCTGTCCTTATGTAAATCACAGGAGATGGGTTATATACTGTATAGACTGAGTGAGACTAAGTGGATCCAGATGACGACAGATAATCTGTTTACAGTGATTTTCATCTGTCTGGGCAGAATGCCTAGAAAGATGCAAAAGCACCGTTTGCCTGTGCAACATGTGAAACTATTTATCTGTTGATCCATGCAGAGAGCAGCCAGGTGGATGCTTTAAAAACCTGCTCACCTGAAGGACTGATAAAGCAGAGCCACTTTTTGAGTAGCCTCTTCCAGCACTCGCTCATCCTGAATCCAATCCTGCAGAGACGCAGTCAGGATTGATGCAATGTTGGTATTAAACACAGATGAACACAGGACATCTGAAATACTTTTCATTTCACGTGTTGAGCACTCAAAAATCACAATACTTACAATAGGGAACAGCACAAATTTCTGGAGGAACTCCTGGGAATCATATCGATTGAAGTCTCCAAAGTCAGCTGTGAGCATAGAGAAAGATGTACTAAATGAGTAAATACAGCATGACATACCTCACGTGACACTGCTCTCTGAATAAATCCTATTACATGTCCTTTTCTGCATTTAGAACAAGGCAAAATAGACATTCAAGAATTTCAGAATGGAGTAATGCCTTTTGGAAAACTGGAGTGTGTGATGACTAAATGGACTAATTTTAGGAGAGGAGGGGCCCGTTTGTTATGGAAGGGAATTGCTTCAGTGTCTGACAACGCAGAGGTCCAAAACTGTTACTGCTTCAGGCTGCAACATTCACAGCTATCTTGAGTATCCCAGGCATCAGCAATGCTCAAAAGCTACAACAACCCTTCACTCCAAAATATCCTGGTCAGAGACACAAAATAGGAACTGCACAACTTTATTTAAAGCACTAATTCCAAGTTTGCAAGACAGCTTAAGGGCACTTGCAAGAAGTTTCATGGGGCTTTTCTTTGAGGCACATATTGCAGGCTGATCAGTCATCTGAACATGGCTGTAACAGTAAGTGATCTCAGCTGCTCTGCTATGCTAACACCCAGGCCAGTAAGTTGCACTGCCTGATATAACTTTGCCAACAGTGTTTGAGATTCTTCTGGCTGGGCAAAAGTAGGAGGATGTGTCAGGGCTGAAGATCATGCAGGGGGTGTTTACTCACTCACTCACGCACGCACGCACGCACGCACGCACGCACGCACACACACCTGGCTAATTTAATAGGCTGGTTTAGGTTTGATGGTGCTTGTTAAAACAAGACATAGGGTATAATAAAATAATATGGTTCACAACAATGTTTTATAAAATTCCAACCTTAAGTCCAGTTTCATTAGCTGTGGTTTGAAAAGAAACCTTTTTCTCTTGCTCTGATAAAGATTAAAAAGTTATCTGCCTAGAAATGAACAAGCGTACTGCAGTTTACTAACAGTCCTGTAACAATCTTGCACAATCATGTCCAGAAATCACTGAAAAATAATTCTTATGTTCCCGCATCCCCGCAATTTTTGTAGATGCGAGGGGAGGTTTCCTGTTTAAGCGGGTGTTGCCCTATATCATTATTTATGGACAATTGCTCCGTAATTGCACCAGTAATTGCTTTGCCTGGGCTGCTTGTAGTCACTGCAGAGCGATTTATACCAAGAAACACCACTCTTGTCCAACTGTGGTTTGTGTCATAAGGCAAATATTATACGTTCATATTTACCTTGCACTGCCAGGCTAGCTAAACGTACAGCTTGTTCTAGTGAGCATGAGATCCTGCCCTCCAGAACGTCCTTCTTCAGCTGTAGATAATACTGATATCTGTTGGGAAAGAGAGGGTTACTTAAAAGTAGGGACCAGGCAAGCAGCCAACAACCAAATATGATAACATCATTCAGGTATCCAGAAACAGCTATAACAGAGAAAAACTGTACTGCAATACCAAAATACCTTATGGCCCATTTAAAATATTATACTTTACGCCTCTCTGCCTGGTTACTAGAGATGCACAGGTAAGAAACTATCATTATAGACTGGCATCCGCTACTTTGGGTGCAACTGTGCATCTGAGATGCTTCATCAACTTCTTGCCTTGAAGACCACCTTGCTTGACCAGAGTTTATTTAGAGAAAAAAATAAACACCCGATGTGGTTGCACTAAAATTTGCTTGGCATTCAGTTCATACCTAAAATCTGTAACTTTCTGACTGATATTCTTGTAATACATTTAGTGGCTTAGAGAAGACATCTAGTGTCACTGATGGAACATCACCTTGTGATCTCCTGTTGCAGTTGGGTGACACTGGGTATGTAAAACACGACTCCAAAGTAAACGGTGGGCTCCAGCCCATACTTGTCCAGCTGCTTTTTCAGCGGCTTCTCCAAGTCAATCCATCTCTGCTGGTTCTGCTTGTTGAAGTACCACAGACTGAAGTATGTTATCTAACAAAGAAAGCAAGCAAGACACATTACACCTCAACTACGCTGTGATCAAGGACATTGTAGGGCAACTTGTAAGTCTATCAAACTAATTTGGGTTTAGCTATTTGTGGTAAACTAGAAGCAATGCCTACCAAAATTTACATTACATATTAGAACGACATTATGAGACTGCTGGAGACCAATATCATACATTTATCCTATTTAGTCACTTATTTTAGGTGAATTAGTCTGCTGTTCTTCTCTTAATCATACATATAATATTCAAAACATACGTAGACCTGAAAATTCAACCACTGCAAACTTCTCTAGATTAACAGGCTGATGGCACTCATTGTTCAGTCTTGTGACTGTCTGAACATCTCATAATGAACACTGGTATGATAAGAAACAGCTGGGCTTGCTGTTCATGAAGGACAATTCAGCTGAAAGAGATGTATTGTGATTTGCAACCACTCTCAAACCAATACTAGAAATAAGTTACACCAGATAACATCAATTGGCAGCTCTGAGTAAACACTGTGTAAACATTAATCAAATGTGTGTGGTTTTTTAAATAATAATGAGAAATATTAATCACTCAGAGCAGAGAAAGTAACAACACCGGAAATGTGATGGCATCTAATTTCTTTGGATTGAATTTGCCTACAGTCCAATGTAAACAAAATTGTGGTCCTCATTAAATTAAATCTCACTCCTGAATCAATTACAGAACCTGCTTAATCTTTCAATCATAGACTGACATCTGAGAGAACCATGATTGCACAGGTGGAGGTGGTGTTACCGTGCAACCACAGTGACCAGATGCAGATACCCATGATAACCATGCTCTGTCAAAGCCAGCACTTACGTTTGAAGGAACATTTAAGAATCATATGTGCTTATCTGTATGATCAGTTGGTTACATAAATGTAATTACATAAAAATTTAGATTATGTGATTAAGAAAATCATTCCATGGCATAGGCAGGAAAGAGATCATGAGAGGTTACATTAAATAAGTAAACAATGAAAAACTAGTTATCTTAGTTTCTGTTGTTTTGTTCACTAATTCCAACCTTAACAAAAACACTTTCTTGCTGACATGGTGAGTCTGCAAAAGTCTATAAGAGAGAACAATCAGCACTTGTATTTGCAGAAAAGACATACATACCTCTCTTAACTCAAGTCTCTGGGCAACTGCCTCCAAACATTCCTGCCCGGTGCTCTCCACTGAAAGTGTAAACTCAACAAACTCTCCATTGAGCTGCTGAATCCGAGTGACAAGACAGCTCTTGCTTGAAACAGTATACCTTCTAGTCCTTTTGAGTTTTAAGCCAAATGGTAAGGGCATGTTTTACACTTCCTCAGGAGGGAGGTCTTCACTTAAGTCCTGAGAGATTATCCTCCTGGCTGTCCTCAAAACTTTTGTGACCCTTACAAGTCATGAGGTTTGTTATCAACAGACTGATCTGAAAAACAAAACAATAAACGTTTCAGAACATGTCCAAACTACTATAATACACAACAAAGACTAACACGAAATAAAAGGGGATGCAAAATGGGGTGAATCACAACTTTAGTGGCCATACCCATCACTGACGCATATAACATATAATACTCACATTTGGTCTGTCACCCCGCAACGGATGCCTGACTAGAAAAACACACGACCTATCGTAAAGTAATCCTCTTAAATGCTGCATTTTGTTTTACCCCCCTAACTAGGCTATTTGCTAGCAGAGGGATTTCATTAACGTTACCATTTATCCAACAGTCAGTTCTTTAAGTTAACACAATTTAAAACAAATCTGTGGACTTAAAGTAATTTTCAGCAGGCTGCCTGGCCTGAGAAAATTAACAGTGGCTATAACAAGGTTTGCTTGCCATTTTTCAAAGCTTGTAGTTAGATTAATCCCCTTCCGGTAAATAGCCAGATCCAAACACTGAAATAAGCGACCTTATTCAATACGCAGCAAGCTACAAGCAAAATTCCCTGCTTCTTTCCAGCGCAACCATGCATCCACCATATTACATATTATTCAACTCAGCAACTTATCTTACTAAAACACAGTGTTCATAGAAGGTGTGCCAAATGTTTGAGACTTTCCAAACTAACTCGTTACTTTTCATAATGAGTTTAATAACTTTGTAACATTAACCATTAATAACAACTTAATTTAGCTTTAACGCTAGCGTGCTAACATGTTCCAGCAAATAGACGACACCCTTGGGAAGCTGACGTCGCCGGTAAACATTTTGGCCAAAATCGTAACGTTACCGTTAGCCATCAGATGCAAATTAGTTGACCATCTAGGATTCAGTCTTTTGGGATTCCGCCATCAAGTTCAACAGATTCCTACTTGATGATGTTTATCGCAATTACAGACAGCTGATTTGTCTGCAGTTAGTTTCTGGATCAAAACTACCGTTGCACCCCATGCCTCTTGGTCCGACAGTTCACTCAAGTTCCAAGCGTGTTTCGCTTCCTGGGATTGGAAGAGCAACAAGTGTATTCCGTCTACATCCGCGGTCCTATAGCTTTGGCATTGGTGTTTCTGCAGTTAATTCATTCCCGAACTACCATGGAATGTACTTCAACTCTACGATATATAAATACAAACTATGTAGTTAACCGTAGTTTACTGAGCAGACGCTTCAAAATACATTATAGTGCCTCCGTGGCGGAGGACTACATGGAGGTTTTCTGAGCTATGACATCAGACAGCTGGAATGCCGAGCGGTGAAAATGCCAGAAATGGGACAGCTGCCTGGAACTGCTGGCCGCTGACCTGTCTATTTACCTTTTACATCGACTGACAGCTGTAATCGCAAACACAAACTATTGTGATTGAAGACTTTCCCTTTGTAACTGTTTGCAAAATGGGCCAAGGTGTGGTAATAATGGCCGTGTATATTTGCTGCAGGCTGAGTAATTACGAGTTTGTAATGTCTTAATAATCAAATGCAAAGCATAAAAGAATCAGAGAAGTAGAACATTTATTGTAATGTGTAAAGACACTTTCTGGTGACAGTCAACTCCTAACAGCTACATGTCAGAGGCATATGTTAAGTCAAACACACAATTATAAATTTACTTGTAACAGCATTGTTTTTCTAGTAATCTGGAAATGTAAACTGCAGCTACATCATTCTTAAGACTGACTGGGCACACTCTGCAATCCACTCAAGCTAGAGGAAAGCACTAATTCCACACGTCTGACATCAGTGCAGTACTATGGATAATCCGTTGCAAATTTGCAAGTCACACTAGTTACCATGGGGCATTCATTTTGAAAAATTTTTGAGCATAAGACTACAACACCTCATTGGCGGGGCTTGTAAAAAAAAAAACATGGAAACACAACCACTGTTAATTCATTTACAAAACTATACTTTCAGAAAATTCAAATATATAACTTTCTCTCTGTTACAACACTCACCTGGTAACAAAAACATTACAGGATTTAAACCCCTGAATACAGCAAAACTCAGAACTCATCATCACTCACAGAGGCAGCTGTATTTGCATGCTGCTCATTGGCAGTTTCCACGTTGTGACAATGTGTACTGCTTGATACATGAAGTGACTCTGACAAACTTTTTCCCAAATCCTCAAGGTCTTTGGATTGCCCATCATAATTGACCTCAGCTTGGTCTTGATGAAATCCTTCATCACTGGTTACAGTGGTGTATTCATGGTTTTCATTGCTGACTTCTTCATTTGTTGCAGTTGTGCCTATTTGACTGTGTTGGAAGTCATCTTCACTGATCCCTGTATTATTGGTAACATGCTCACTGAGCGAAGGAGAGCCAATGCACTTTTCCTGATTGTCACTCTCCTTGTCTCTTTCATTTGTTTTTGTTGGTGATGCAGTCCTTTCAGGAGAACATACGGATGTAGACACTGAAAAGGCATCAGTGTAATCTGGTGAATTGCAGTATTTTAAGAGTGAGGCATAGGGGAACAGATCATTGTCTTCTTTGGTCTTCACTTGTTTCCGCCCTGATTTCAGATGTGGTAGGAGTGAATCAAGAAGATCATTCTCCTTTTTTTCAAGCTCTGTACCGGAGGTGGATATGTTGGTTGGCTCTTCAAAATCTTTACGCAGCACATCCAGAAGGTGGCGCATTTTACCCTAAAACAAACAATGTAATCAGATGCATGAGAAGAAGTTCAAAGATCCCTCAATTATTTTTTTTCAAATATTTATTTAAGAAGACATGCTAATGCATATTTGGCATTCTGCCTTAAGTTATATGCTCACCTCATCAAGCTGATGTCGATTCATGTCAATATGGCGCTTTATCACCCGGTCTAGGACCCTTGCAGAGGAAATAGAAACTTACACTTAAGTAATGACTCAGAAGGGTGTAAGAGGCATTAGCCACTGTTTAACTTACTAAATTAAGTGTACACATGTTCACAGACAGCACAGAAATGTCAGCAAACCTGCCAGAGATGTGCCCCCGGGACAAGATATCCTCTGTTACAGCAGAAATAAATTCAAGGTACATTAATTCTTCTTCCCTGTTAAGGAACAGATGAGAATAATTCATTTCACAGAGAATACATTGCTTTCGATAGGTATTAAAATTTGCAGAAGCACTATTTTGCCAAATCATTACACATATAGCAATATTTTCTACTATCTGAATCAAAAGCTGCACAGGCATTAGACATGATCAAAGAGAACTTACTCTGCAGATACATTCTTCATAGTGGGAGTTTTCCTGCCTTCTGGTGAGACCCTACGAGAGGTGACTTATTATTAATTCTTTTAGAGCTTTACACAGAAATACACAAGGCACAACACATTGGGAATAAAACACACCATACTATTTCCACTTCACAATTTTACCTGGATGAGGAGTCAAAGAGATAATGGTCTCCGCTCTTGTTTACTCGACTCTGTTGTCTAGATGTTGAGAAATATGTGCCATTGAACTCATCCTCAGACCACTCATGCTCTGTAATAAATCCCTGTAAAAAAAAAAAAAAAAAAAAAAAAAAAAGACTTGGAAATGAGAGGGGATATTCAATACTGTCAAAGCTTTCTCATGATCAAATTCGTATTTTAGCTTCACTTTCACCTCGTTATTTATGGTTTAAAAGGGATAATAACAATACGACATGACATTGAAAAATATGTATGAATAATCACATTTAATCATCAAAATTACCTGAGATGGCTCATCAAATTCCTGTGAGTATTCCTTGGTTTTTGTGCTGCATAAAAGACAAAGAATTGAAGATATTTTAAGATTCTGGTGCTGATGCTGCACAAGCTGAATGAAATTTTGCTATCTGTTGCTATCCTTTGAGACTCACTGAGTTGATTTGTAAATACCTTCTGTCATATGTGTCCTGTTGTGTCAATTTTGCGTTGGTGCAGTCCTGAGTAGGTTTCCTTCGTGGTGCTCTGTAATAGCGATATTTTGCCAGGTATGAACTCTTATCTGATTTCAGGGTCTTAGGGGTGAAAGGTTTGTCTTGGGTAAAGTGCTGTGAATGTTTATGGAGCAAGTCTCCGCTGTATGTCTTCTGGACAGGATCCTGGAAAGTCTTGTAGCAACTCTGATCTCCAAAAGCTCCCATTGAACACGCCGACTGCTTTCTGTGCAAAGCTGACTCTGGGCTTCGGTACTTTATCTCTGATGCTGGGCGAGTGTGATGAGAGTGGTCTGGTTTACACGACTGATAAACTATCTCCTTAGCATGAAAGGAGGTGCTGAACCTTGGGCTGGAGACCATGGAACTCCTCGAGCAGAGGTATGGGCTGTCATCATACTGCACAGATGATCTACTCTAAAAAAGCAAACATTGTACTGATTAAGATATTTCACATACTGAAAGAGTTTGAATGATAAATAATGTGGACTTTGCATTTAAAACTTTTGCATGTGATAGTCCAGTTTTCTCTTCCAGGTAATGCCACAAACTCTGCCTTGATGTCGCACCTGGGCTGAGGAGCATGAGGCTCTGCTATTCCTCAGTGAGAGAGAATGAGCCGACTGAGGACGACCCCCTTTCTTCAAGCGATCCTTCCTGATCTGGTCATTGTCTGTAAGCAGGTATGAAATACTGAATAAGTGCAGAAGTTAGTCTATTCTGCAGTCTATCACTGTCAGCAAAGCAGATTCTTACAATGTCATATGTGTTTTTAAAAAGATATAGCAACCCTTTGATAATATAACACTGTTATGTGATCTGATGTTCAATACATCCAAATGATTATTCTGTAAAAAAAAAAAAAAAAAAAAAATGCTGTAATTTACATTTATGTTAATCATATCGCCTTATCCAACCTTGTTATTTACCTCATTTCTTGGACTGACTTTGGGTAGCCCCAAGAGAATGGGCAAAGACTCTGCACTTAACTTAACTGTGAAGTATGTGAGAGTCAGTATAGCATAGTAATAAGATGAGAACATAACTGTAACCATTAGCGATGAGGATGAGTTGCATCCTGTACTCAAATGTGATGACTGGCTGCATTGTATTATTTCTTATTGAGACTACTGTCAACGCAGCACCTAGTCTTTTCCTGTACGATGATGCATGTCTTCCTGAACTACTGAGCACTGGTGAAACGAGATGAGTTCAGAACTACAATGTTGGCATTTGATTCTGATTACCATAGAGACAGCAAAAGCTGTTTCATAGAGACACCTGCAAAGCATTTAAACTAAACACCATTGTGATTGTGCTAAATTATATTACCTAAAAAGATTTAGCCCAGAAATGTAAGGTACTTACACTTTACACTATGTATCATGCTTTTGGGTACTGAGGCATCAATGGCAGCTGTGGAAGAAGGAAACAAATGTAAAATTATAATATTATAAGATTATCACAACAGATTATTATTAATCTAATTATTATGCAACAGAGATACATGTTTGAACCACATTAACATATAAGCATATAATGTATGCAGGAGCCGAATTGATTTGGTCTACTGAATATCATCGTAAGGATCATAATATATTCCTGCCATGTGGCTCACCTTTAGCTGAGTAAACCTTTTTGTAATGAGACACCATGTGATCTTTAATGATGGATTGTGTCAACTTGCTGGAGGAGCGAGGGCAGAAAGCTAAAAACACAAGACAGAGAACAACATACAGTACAATATAAAATGAAGGTCATATCTTACAAATGACCAATACTTGACTTCACTTGACTTTAAGTGCATATTGATACTTACGGCTACTTTTCGAGGTCTGTCCTCTCATACCAGCACTGCATCCCAGTCCAGATGACACACTCCCTAAAATTAACATAGATGGACATGGACCTGTTGACAATCTAAAGATTTGTAGATAGTTTATCTGTGTCAGTTTTAATAAAGTTTTAGTAAATGATGAAACATTACAGTTATTAATCAAACATGATAAAATACCAAGTATTAGGTGCATACAGATTTTCAAATGTGATGATTTACTGGTGTTATGCTTTATATCATTGTAAACTGAATACCTTTGGGGTTTTTGAATGTTGGTCAGAAAGAACAAGTAATCTTAAAACATCACTTTAGGCTTTGACAACTTTTGATGTCATTATTTATTATCATTATTATTATTTAACATTTATCCTCCTAGGACCTGGCGTCCACATATGTGGACCTCACATTTTGGGTGCTCTAGACCACAATACTAACTTTTTCTCAACAAGGGCCTGGTGACCACATATGAGGATATTATACTGCCACTCAGTAATCGAAATTTAAAACTAATGTCCTCATATGTGGACATCATTTTTCTCAGGTCCCAATGAGCCTAAATAGCAAAGAGAAATTAAAAATGCACGCCATGCAAGAGTTCGGGTCTTAGGAGGTTAATGACTAAACAAATATGAACACGTTAACACGAACACGTCTTTTGGTGGGGGAATATATTATTTATTTTGTACATTTCTGTTCTACGCCTAGTATGTTATTATTAGCAGTATGTGAGTTATTATTTTCAAGGTAAGTTGCAGTAATTTGATGCATATAATAAATAAGTTATTCTCATTTTTTTCAAATTCAGCTTTAAAGTTGGCCAGTGTTACTATTACTTGAGTCTTTTTTATTTTATTTTTGTTGTTAGTAAAGTTCGGGAATGCAGTAATTGCGGGTAATACGGTGCTGTAAACGCTTATAGTATGAAAATAGTAAACATTGTTTTCGACACACGACGAAACAGCTGAAATATCGTCTTCAACCTCAAGAACCAAAATAACGTAACCAAACATTAGCTGGCTAAGTTAAGGGAAGCATATTAAGCTAACTTGGTTTTGGATTTCAATTTTAAATTTTGAGAGGACGCAGTGTGAGGGCTACCCATTGTCTAGATTAACTTGAGGCCACACAGTCAGCATGAGTTTATCTTTAGTTGGCTGCCTAAGCACAAATTGATTTTGATTCCCTCTGCTGATTAGCTAGCCAGATAGCTAGCTAATGCTAAAAGTATTTACATACCTATTCTCGATTCCATGATGTTACACTCAACGTATCCCATTTTCCCCGGAAATATTCCGGGACAGCGACTGCAGAGCTTGGATACATGCAGAAACGACAGTGTACTTAACTGTAAACATTTTAACGGTGTAGTATAATCAACCAACGTAATGGCAACATCCTAATACTATCTTATAAGCAGATGAGGGGCCAAGCAAAGCTTCCCCGTCGCCATGCTGGTTGCTACGATAGACGTCGTCATCACGCTAATGCGTAAGGGAGGACACGCCCCACACCACCCACCCCCATACGCATAGACAAAGACACACACCTTACACAAATATTCTTTAATAATTAAGTCAATTAGCATTATAATTACATAAATTATATGTCATGCAATACATGAAGTTATTTACCTTTATTTCCAATTGCAATTGTAGATCCATTGTCAATGGTACTCAGGCCATAGTATAGCCTACAGCGTATATGCTAAAAACAGCAGAATGAAAATGACCAAAATCCCCCATGAATATTTGTGTCTTAACATTTCTGAGTGTGGACATGGTATTTTTGGAGCCAGTGTTCATCAGACAAACAGGATGATGCAAGTGGAGCCAGTGAAAAAACCCGTAAACTGCAGGAAAAGCCAGCCTATATTGTCCTCAACGGTCATAAAATACAGTGACGTGCACTGGGGCTCCTGTGCCTGACAATTAAGAACAGCATTAGCATGCTCCTGTATCTGCACTGAATTCTGTCCAAATGTCTTCCTAATAGTGTTATTATTTTGATTTCAGAGGAGACCTGAGAAGGAGTATGACTGTGACTTTATGTTGTCATTAGAAGATAGGATATATTGTAATTTTGTAGAGGTAACTCAAGGTGTTACATTTCTGTGAGTGCTGGGGACTTTACTATTCATCACAGGTGTTTGAGAGGTAAATGATTTTCCCAACAGGTATTTTGACTTGGTATGGTGTGAAAAGCACAGGTGCTACTGATAACATAACGATGGCTCCTCTCCATGCAAGTGTTTCTATTCAAGCAGCTTACTAGAATCCACCTATTGTTAATTTCATTATTGACACCTGCGCTTTACCTGCTGTTATATGTCAAAAAAGTCTTTGGCAAAAATTGGCTGTAGCCTACTGTATAAACAGTGTAATCTGCACTATGCCACTGGTGGTTGAGGTTCATGTATGACATCTCAGCCACTCACTTTCTAACCCAAACTCTGACTGAAACAGCATTCTGTGGTTGTTCATGTTGCTATTAAGACTGAAAGAGCAAAAATTGGGATTATTTATTCAAGTTCTGTGCCATTCACCCTCCCCACAGTCCTAAATCCCCACCAGTTCATGAATAATCATGAGATGGCTGGTAGCCTATCTTGTTTATTACAGCAACATGAAGTGACCATGGTGTGCCATTATGAAAACCACAACCATCAGTGGCCTCATTTACGGTAATGTGTCAGTGTTAAAAACTGACCAATGCAGTGCAACAAATAGAAAATCTGATTAAACTGAGTATATGTTGCTCATGAGAACATTCTGTCAGCAGCATATTGTTAATTCTGCCAGGTTCCTTGTATTGTTTCATAGACCTTTTAACCCCTCACGTCATTTGCCAACAAAGGATTGTGAATGACTTAATAGCAGTGGCAACATGTGAAACAGATTTTTCGACCAGCATCATTAGTCTTAAAAACAAACCAACACATGCTTTATGTAGTATTTTTTCATTTTCCCCTTTACTTTAATATCAGCTAAAAAGACAATGTAAACGGATCTTTTAATACACCATGCCCCGCCCAAAAATTTAAAGACATTAACATTATCAATGTTACTTTTTAACACCAGTGGAGTTATCATGTAGACACAGAGCAAAACAGGGCTATATTTTTAACTTCGATAAGTTAAGAAATACTCAAAATGCTAATTTTTCTTATGCTTACATCAAAGTTTTCAATTAGCAATGTCAGGTTGCTTTAACATCATGTGGCCACAGGACACAGAAATAATTGCATCTCTTCCATCTGGCCTATTACATTTCTCAGTAACCTGAACTTTGGTCTTGTTTCCTGATAATTCCCAAATTCTCCAGATTCATTTGTCTTTTTCACAGATTTATGATTGCAGGTAAAGCACAAGTTGGGCCTTCGTTTGCAGTCATTTGTAGCTTTTGTTGTGAATACTGATCTATAAGGATCATTATGTGTTTTATTTTGCTACTCCATCAGTGTCTTAAAAATCAGTAGTAACGTAACAGACTAACTTCGACAAAAAAGAAATGAATGAAAACATTTTCAACTTTTAGACATTATTATTATTAATAATAATAATAATAATAATAATCGTTACTATTAATGATAGTAATGGTAATAAATTAATTTGAATTGTTAACTAAAGTTGCAGGTCTGCAAATTAATTAATTAATCCTGTTTTGAAATAAATGGTAACCAATGCCTGCCTGGTGGATGGGTAGAAAACTCATTCAGCTAATGTAAATAATGCATTGATGAGGATGAATGGACAATAACAAGGACAAGTGGTCAACAAGAGCAGGTCCTTTCAATATAACCTGAAAATCTAATGTTGGATCTTCTGGCCACATAATCATCCTAGAATCTAAACAAAAGTGCAGTTACACATAGATATTCTGCACTTAACATTTCCTTAGACAGCTCAGTTTCACCTGTCCAGAAATCCCCCCCCCCCCCCCCCCCCATTGTCAGCATGCACCTCATCATCTGACTGAGTTCAGATTTAGGGGGTCTGACGTGATGGAAGAGGTGACTTGTCTTTGGCTATGGGAGGTCATAAATAATGCACCGTTTCCTATACATGTGAATGATGTAATGGTTTGAGTCTGCCGCTGATTTGGGGGTACATCTCTGACTTCCCGCCCCGCGCCATGTGCTCAATCGCCGGTTGCCAAACGGTGAGAAGATAATCCTGCTTTGGAGGAAAACCATAAGAGTGAGTATTCATTAACGGATGAAACAAATGCGTTACGAATGTAGACGATGCGAAGCTCGAAGCAAATTTAATTTAGCTCATCACAGTAAAGGCAGGTGGAGTAGTGTGCTCTGGGAATGAAAGGGAGGCGAGCATCCATTCTCGTTGTTCTTGCTGCCGGCGTAAACGCGTGCGTAAAGTTGCTGGTTTGGACACGCTCAGGTTTTGTTTTCTGGACAGGACCACTGGTTACCGTGTGTTTTGAGAGTGAGATGGGATGTGGTTTTGTCCACCGAACGTTGCGACAGCTCAGTGAAAGGTCTCACAAGTATCTCGGTCTGTCAGACGATCACCACGCGTCCGAGCGAGGTGGAGAAAAAAAGAAGGTGGGGGGGAGAGAAACAGCAGAAGCAGACAATGCGGTTTTGCGATGCGTTCGTTCCTCTGTACAAATTTCACCCACATCCACGAAAAGATGATGTGAAGATGTGGGAGAAGAATTCATCGTGATTTGGCTTTATTTTTATTTATTTATTTATTTTTTACATTCGCACTGAACACATTTCCTTGCGTTTTGATTAAGAACAAAAACAGAGATGAAATTTCCAATAGAAAACCCGAGAAAACAAGTTAACTGGGACCCCGAGCAAGGTTGGTAAATCCTGCTTTATTATTGCCAGATAACTTCAGATATATTTCCATTTAATAGTACTCTTAATATCAGCAACATCTCATGGAGAAACCTGATACACAATAAATCGCATCAGGCTAAATTATTGACCAGTTTGAAACAGTTTTCATTAGCTTTACGTAATTTATGATTCATGATTTTGTCTATTTCACCTAGAATTTTCTCATATCTTTATATGTCTGTAATGCAAAACGGACCTTAACGTAAGACAAAGCGACTGGGAGTTGCCTATGTCTTTATTCTCCATCCTCCGTGTGCTCAGCTGTGCGAGGCAGCGCTGCTGGGAGCTGAGCATCAGCGGCGTCAAGTTGGCAGAAACAGCCAGCATTAGACCGGAAACGCTGTTAAAATAATCGCATGTAAAGTTGTTCCCTAAGAAGTAACGTTGTCTAAAGGACTTTTACCTTTGTGAAATCCTCTACACAAAGGTATACATTTCCAACTATACCTACCAGAGATTAGTTATTTTCAGAGACTTGGCTTAATGACGATTAAAAAATAGGCTATGACTCCTCCCCTGTTCACGCTAAGGTGAACATTTTTTTTAATATATTCTTTCCAGAAAATATAAGGGAGTTTGCTTTGTCTTCAGTCTCCATTGAACTGAACTGTTGACTGTAACCTTTCTGACATACAGGTAGACTGAAACATAGACTCATCTTTGCAACTTCCTACCGGTTTTATTTTGAATTCTGTTTTTTACCGGAAGCCTCAGAGCTTCCGGTGTTAGTCAGTCTTGCTTGACGCTTGTGTTTGAGGCTCAGCTGGTGAGTTAAACGCCTGCAACCTGTTTAGTGCCACAGGGAATAACTGGGCTGAGAGCCGACCTGAGCCAACCCAAAATTTGCCTCCATGCTTACTATAACTTGACTTAGTTTTGAATTTCTTTAGTCCATCACTGAGTAGGCTAAATAATTCTTTTGTTTTCCCCCATAGTATGAACCTGACAGAGTAAACTGTGGTCTGACAGGTGCCGTCATTAAAAACCTCATCGTCACATTTGTTTTCCATTCTTTCTGTGGCTGAATTGAGTAACATCTCACTCACTGACCTGACCTGACTCTCCAGTGGGCATATCCTCTGCTTTGGCCAGACATGTTGGAAGCAGAGAGCGAAGGCTGAGAGATAGTATCAGATAATATCAGATAAAACTGCTTTCCACTCAGGCCTTATTTAATTTGCTAAAATCAATGTGAAGCAGCTTCAGTGGTTTGAAAAGATTTTAGATTAATGCCACACAGCCTCAGAAATTTGAAAGGCAAACCAAATTATGGTCATCTCAGTTTTGGTTCTGCCTATATGGTTTAAAATATAAATTTTAGACTTATATTTTCTCATAATTGTTTTTTGATCACTTAAATATGTGAGAAACAGTTTTCTGAACTGCCCTAGCTGCTTCTACTCCACAGCACTGAGCTAATTTATTCAGTTTCACTCACTCACAAGATGAGATGAAAAGCAATTAATGTCATTGTAAAACTAGTTATGGATTTGGTCCAATTTACAATTAATCTACTGATAAATGTTCTACTGCATCCATCAAAGTGACTGCACCAACTACAGCATGAGATATTAATGTTGGGTCATAGTCTTTTTGCTGCTTCACCACTCAGTCTTAATTTCCTAATTCATCTCATGTTCTAAAAATAGCCAGCCACCGCCCTTAAAGGGCACATACTGTAAATTGAAAGCAGCAGTTTTGCACCTTCCCGAGCTTGTGACATCACTTTGCTGTTATTGACTCATGACACAGGGATTAACTAACAAGATTCATAGCTCTTGGACCAAAGAATGAGACACTTCCTGGATGTCTTGACTCATCACGGCAGGGTGTGCATGTGTTTGTGTGTGGCGTGAGTTTTACTATATTCATGGGGTCCAAAAATCAGGAGCCTACTACAAGTTTAAATGTGTGTTTGATGGTTAAGTCTTTATCTTATGGTTAGGCTTAGAACTAGGTTTAGGTTAGGGGTTAGGGTAAGGGGTGTGGTTAGGCATCCACTTGTGATGGTTATGGTCAGGGTAAGGGGCTAGGGAATGCACAGAGTCACCACAAATATAGTAAGACAAGGATGCGTGTGTGTGTGTGTGTGTGTAAACATTTTGCTTAGTATATCCCATAAGTGAAACTATCCCATTAAACAAAAGAGTACCTCCCATAAACAAATCAATTTCTTATTCCTTCCTTCAAGAGTTGCATCATTGTAGACAACAGGCTCTGCCCATGGCTCTGGGGCACTCCATGCTCTCCAATCTGAGCCAGGTGGGGGCCGTTAGGGGTGAAGGCCACTGAATAGCTTATACAATGCCGTATATACATTAAAGGAATCTAAATTTGACTGCCTCCTTGGTGCTGCTCGCCTCATGGTTGACCTTGCATTTATTATAAAACCCATGCCGAAGCCAATGACTGAAAGTGGCACTTACCCCTCTCTTATAGTCTATTAGAAAAATTGAATCCTGCCTCCCAGCAAAGAGGGTAAGTCAGTTTTCACCTGTACCTAACAGCGCTGAAAAGGTTCAGGTGCATGTGGTGTGTCTTTTGAAAATTTGAATGCTTTTTTCATTTTATGAGATATATGAGTTGCACACTCTACACCCATTTAATATTCAGACAATAAATTAATTCTGGATGTTTTTCTAGGTTTTGCATTTATCACATTAAATTAATAATGAAGTTTTCTGCATTAGTAATAAAAGCAGTGGCCGTGGACTGCTGAGGCTCCATTTCACAGGACTAATGGCTTTTATGTGTGAAACCCTGAACAAATTCTCTGGATGGAAAGCTGTCGAGGCAACAGAGAGTCTTCTTGTGGTCTGGCTTTGGCACAGCTGTAGCTTTCAGTGTCAGCTTTGCAGAAAGCCTTTATTAGCCCACAGTAATACAGGGAAATTGCTTTTTAATGCATCTCACAGAAGGTTGTAGGATTTCAATAGTTGTAATGAGCTTATGTTTATGTCTGCATTAAGCCATGTGCGTTGCTGTTACTTTATTTGAAAAGTAAGCCTCAAGGAAGGTGAAAGGTGTGAGACTCATTTCATGTATTAATTACAATATTTTTTTATTATTAACAGATTAGTTATCACAGATGAGGACAAGGGACAAACATACAAACACTGGAAATGCCCTGTGTTATCATTTCAAACTCACTTACAAAGCCTCAAACCCTCCCTTCTCATTTGCCTGTCAGCACATTTTTCTTATCCAGTCTATAACAGATTCTGGGCCTTGAGCCATTTATTAGACCAGTCCACTAAAGTTTATTAATCTGAAATCATCAGAATCATTTTCACAAAAAAAAGTATTACTGTCCCTGTCTAACACAGGTCAACAAAACATATATTAATCCAGTTTTGTCCTTCCTCTCACTCTTATCCAGTGGCGGTCCAGACCAACTTGGTCCCTCCCAAAAAGGTCCAGCCTGGCATGGTGAAGTCGACTCTAGTCCAGGCTAGCGTTGCCACCATGCAGAACCCAATGGGCTGTGACCCAAAGGCCAACGGTCACTGTCCGCTGCCACGCCTGTCCATCTCCTCCCGCTCTGCCAGCGTGGTGGCCAGCATGGATGCCAGCTGTGACGGCGCGGCTGCAGCCCTCCACTCGGTGATGAAGTGGAAGACAGTGCTAGCAGTGTTCATCGTGGTTGTTCTCTACCTGATTTGTGGAGGTCTAGCATTCAGGGCGCTGGAGATGCCATTCGAGAGCAACCAGAAGACCAGCATCACCCTAGAGAAGGCCTCGTTCCTGGAGAGACACCCCTGCATTACTTCTGACGAGCTGGAGGAGCTCATCAAGGTGAGTGCTTGAAATTGGAGATGAGGTTTTGTTGTTCATGTTTAACAGACTTTAAATAGAGTCATTTTCTTCCAGCTACTCAGACAGACTTGGAATAGTGCATAGCATTCGTTGCATCTATTCATCACCAACAGATTAGTGTGCAAGGGGACATGAAGATAAGAAAAATTAAATGAAAATTATCTTATGAATAATACCGAGTGTCATTCAATTTGATCGGTAGATAAAAAGATGAAAGTCTGAGACTGACCTTTAGAGCAGCAGTTTTATAGATGGTGATTGCTATCCGGGGTAATTAGGGGTTCTCAGGGTAATTAATTCTGGTTTCATTAGCTAATCACATGAGCTTGAAAAGGTTGGATGCTACTCCCTTTCATGTCCACACTGTCCTTCAGCAAATGAAGCTTTTAATTCCAACCTTTAGAACTGCTGCTACATTTTCAGAATAACTGCTCACGTGCAGGTAAAACATGCTGATGTAACGTCATGCGTCATTCTGCTTTCAGCAGCTAAATAACAATTTATTTTGATACTGAATAAAAAAGATTGACTCAATGGACTAATTCAGAGCAGGTGAGATTTCAAAGATCATCTGCATTCATCACAAACAAGCCTCCTGGCTTCTACGGAGCTTTCATTCACATGAAGATAATCAGATGCAGCTGAAACTCAGAAAAGAACCAATAAGTGGAGCTTTGAGTTGAGACCATTTTTGTCACATTTACTGTACTGAGGAAGTCCTCAGTTACATTTGCCGTAACTGTACTGTTACATTTACCGACTTCTTCCTCATGCATTTGTATTTATGTCTTCAGACATCATAGTTACAGACTGTATAGAATAGATGATTAAGTTGGAGCAGTTTAGCTGTTGTTGCTACAGAGACAGGTGCCTGAACATTATCTTTTTAGATGTTGTTGTTGGCTTCAGATCAAGGCATTTCTTATCTGTACCTGTTGCTTTCATTTCATTCTAGCATCTGCTGAAAGTTTAAGAAATGATTGTCAGCCCCAGTTTAGATTGTTGTTGCTAGTTAGATATAGTGGATGCAAGTGGGTGGGTTGAATTCGCCACAGAAGTACGCTCTGTCCTCTCGCTAAATCGAAGGCACCCACTGTTAAGGGTTACATTGAGCTCACAATGTTTTCAATAAAGCTGTGTTGCCATAGCAAGTATAATCATGCTAATTTATATGGATTTTCAATAGCATTTTCATTGGTTTTCTTCACGTTGTGTTGAAGAGTCAATAAATGGATTATACAGAGTCTGAAGCACCATCAGAATATACACCCCCTCCTCTCTGCCCCCTGGTTGGTTGGCAGTTGATGGGTAAATGTCATGAGCAGACTTAGAGGCAGGTCCATCCTTTAGCAGGAAGCACAGTAATGCCTTCAGGGTTGTTTACCACGGAGATATTCGTAATTCTCAGTGACACGTTGCGTCTGTTGGCAAATACACTGTACAGTACATGCAGTTTTATATTACAGAACATTACATAAAAGTAATCACGGATAAAAGGGGAAATAATTTGCTTGCATCCTATGATTATCCTCAGAAACTGAGGTCAGTCAATGTGACCTTTACGCTGCAGTTCATGTGCAAACAGTATTGTAATAGTAGTAATCAAGAGAGACATTTTTTGTTAGAATAGAATAGTGGGTTGTTATGATAAATAGATTTCATAACTAACTTGTATCTGAATGCCTTATGCCCTCAATAATAAGTGTATGAAATTCCAGAGTGAGGCTTTAACAACACCCACACAGTTTGAAAAAGGAAACTAGCTCACAGCCACAACGGCATAGTTCTTTACTGTAACATTTGAAGCCAAGTGTTTCAGTGTTTTCTATCAAAACTGTGTGTGATGTATCTTCTATTTTAACAAGGATGATTTGAAAGATTCGGGGAGATTTGAGGATCTGAGTGACTCAAAATGAAACTGTCTGACCATAAAATGAATTATAGCATGTATAAGAATGAATCATTTAGTGGCAGATCTCTTACGTCTGAGCCAGTATAAAACAGCCTGTTGTTAAAACATGACTGTGACATACAGTTTGATTTAGGCTGACCTGAAGCATGTTAGAAAATAAAAAAAATCCCATCATAACTTAACTGTTCATTTTACAATGTCTTTTTACAGTGTCAGCTGTTTAATCACAGAGTATGACAATGCTTCATACTGCTCTCTGATATTACACCCAGAATTATGGGGCAAGATTTAAGGTCACTGCATCTAGCTGACATGCACAACTGGAAGCGGGATTGGAAAATGATTTGAGATGTGTCAGCGTGCAGTTGGCTGAGTGGAAAGTTTGATTTGTGGTGGTGGTAGTGGTGTGTGTGTATGTGTGTGTGTGTGTGTGTGTGTGTGGAGGGGGGGTGCAGTGGGACTAAGATCAGTCAAGCTCTCATATAGACAGACTCTGCAGAAGATGTTCAATAAGAAAAAAAGAATGACTATGTGTGTGAATGTGGGCGACTATCTTGCTTGGAGAATAGAGTTTGTAACATAAGGTCCAAAGGGCAAATGTGAAATCTATTTTACCAAGAACGCAATCAGTAGTAACCCACAGAAATCGTATGGAAATACCGTAGATCCTGCTGGAAAGCACTGTGAACAGTTCATATTTGTAGCAAAATCATAGCATGTGATACAGATGCCAGAGCAGAGCATTTTGGAGTAATGTACTTTCCATGTTTTTTCATGTAGTCTGAGAAAAGTAAACACAAATTTCATATTAGTGCCACAGTAGACCCATCTGATTCTCCTAAGCTTGAAATAACCCCAAAGAGAGAACCAACCACATGGCATTTGGTGTGCTCCACTTTCCGCTAGAATGGCTCCATTTGATGTTAGCGTCTTCAACACTGCTCCAGTGAATATTGGACTGCCTATCTGTCTCTCCCTCCTCCTCCACACCCACCTCTCTTCATTTATTCTTTCCCAGAGAACCATCCTTTTCTTCTTCTTCTGTTAACCTCTGAGCCACAAAAGCGCTATCATGAGTTTGTAAAAAAAGAAAAAAAAAAAAATCAATGACAGTGTTTCCTAAGGAGAAGTGTGGAAATAAAAACCTTTAGCACGGTGTGCCTGGGGTCCGGAGGGAATCAATTATTCATTGCACAGGCCAGCAGTCACAGACCTCCTGCTGCCCAAAGCAGCAGCGCTAGTAGCAACAACCACATCATAGACAAGATTGTCAACTGGACAAATGATCAGATTCAGATACATGTGATAACATATGTCTTCACAAGGAACTGAAAGCTCAGTGGCTATTTGCCTGTATAACATTACCCAGAACTCTATATTACACCTGACAAATTTAATGTATTAAAATGTTTATTTATTTACATTTTTCATTGGTTTTCTGCAAAGAAAATTGATAGAACTCTCATGCCTATATTGTATATTTCAAGCAACTGTCGGTAGCTAATTAACTTAGCTTAAAGACTGGAAACAATTGTCTGGCTTTGTAACAAAATCTGCCTACTAGCAGCTCTAAAACTCCAGTCTGTTCCAGCCTTTATGCTAAACTAAGCTACTGGCTACTGTGTGTAGCTTCATATTTACCATAAAGATATGAGTGTGGCTCCTCAGCTTACTCTCTGTCAAACAATTTCTTGAAATCAGAAATCATCACGCCACTGAGTTATGATGGTACTTCAGCCTTAAAAAAGAACAAATATCAAGCCATGTGTGAAGCTCACACTGGCAATTTGTTTCTGCTGTCTCAAGAAAAGGCCTTCAGGACACACTGCTTCACAAGTACTCCATCAAAGAGTCTGTCTGGTCCTCTAACAGGTTCCGCTATCGGTCTGTTCGTGCTGTGTCAAGCCTGTCACTCAGCCGACGAACCTCCATGGGGACACAGCAGTGGTGACTCACTGTTGTCAAACTGTTTGGCGGAGGAGTTGACAGAAAAATGGCAACCTCAGGAAGCATGTGTGTGTGTGTGTGTGTGTGTGTGTATGTATATATATATATATATATATATATATGTGTATGTATGCAGCCTGTGTGGGTGCATGAGACGAAAGGAGACGATGTATTAGAGAGCGGGCACATACTGTGGAGCAAACTAAGGTTTGCTCCACAGTATGTGCTGACTTGATGTGTCTGTTGACCTGTTCGTCTCTGCTTCAGTATCTGTGCTGTCCACCTACCCACTGTGCGCCCACAAAGACAGCAGACCTAATTGGCTTCCCCAGCTCTGTTGGGATGACTCACACTGTGGCACTATGTGAAGCCTCGCTGTTATTGACACCAGTCAAGGCTCATTTATTGATGAGTCACTTACCTACAAATAAACTTTCATAAACACTGAGATACTTGCAGTAAAAGTACCAACAAACACCATCATGATTTTTTAATAGCACCAATTACATGAGTTTCTGTTGATTTAAAAAAAAAAAAAGTTTTATAAAATATGGATTTATCGTTGTTTGTGAGAACTACTTTCAAAGGCTCTTTATCAAAATGCTCAGGTGTCTGCAAAACATTCACCAACTTATGGAAATACTCTAAAAGTCAAAATCAATCTTAAGTTCCTATATACTCCTGGGCAAGGGTGTAGGTTTGCATATGGACGGTAGGGACATGCCCCTACCAATGTTTTGGCAGGATAGAATTGTCCCTACCAATATTTGAGTGAACTTGCTCGCACTATGTTTGGAGAGAATTCATATTAAATCATTCTGACTCCAGGCATGGGCACAGTATTTTTTTAACCGATATTTGATTAAATAAATACATTTTAAAATGCGCAACTTTGGTTCTGATGCAGCCTCATGTATCTAATCTGTGGTTTCTACTCTGAGGTCTGGACCAATGTCCACAGCATGATCTGATTGGTTAGACATCACAGGTAATAGCCTATGATAAACAAGTTAATCTGTTGATCCAATACTAAGAGAGAGAGAGAAAGAGAGAGACAGAGAGAGAGAGAAGCTAGCGCTAACTGCTAAGCTAAAGTAACTAACGTCTGTATAGCATGTAAATAACTGCTGAATTTGTGAAAGTCGCTAAAAGGAGCAGAGAGCTCTGGGTGCTGGAGCAAAACTAGTATAAGTTTAAATGTACAGCAGTAGTTTAAAATGATACTGTTATTAAATATACACAATTATGGATTAATTGCAAATTACTAATTTATATTTAATGTAACCATAGTCCACCTATATTCTGATGTTAACTTGTACATTATTATAACACGTAATAATATCCTAAAGTTTTAGTGTTTGATCTGATACTGTATAGTTTTATTTAAATATAAATACATTTCTGAATATAAATTCAGATCTAATATGTTAATAAACCATTTGGTTGACAGCATCAAAAAGTCTCGGAGGGGTGGCGGGGTTGTTGCATCCCTACCAATGTTGAGACCAAACCTACGCCCTTTCTCCTGGGTCTTCAAATGCTTCAATGTAAGATAATGTATATGCAGTGGTGGGCTATAACAAAATGCATTTACTCAATTACTTTACTGCAATTACTCTATTATAGATTCATACAAGCCCCGTCTACAACCGACCTCAGTCATCCTGTTTGGCAGTCATTTGTGCAGCTATAATGCTTCAAAGTGGTCAGTGTAGAGATGTAGATATTAGTGATGGTAAAAGTGCTGCAGAGGAGAGTGCTTGGCTCTGAGAGTGAAGGAGAGAGTGAGGCACCACGCTGGCTGGATCACTGCCGTCACCTGCTGTGGGCTAGAGAGACACACTGAGAGGATAAAGATCTGCAGTGGGTTCGTGTGCTCTCTAATGATCCTGCAGTGGAGAATATGAAAACACATTAGCCCAGAGCCCGTCATGAGCGCTTGGTGGTGACTGGATGTATTTAAGAATGTCGGTGTGCTGAGTCCTCTGCACAACCAAAATAGAAGAGAGCAGGATGTGTGAAACCAAAAGCCCCATTTGTCGTCCTAATTAACACCCTGCAAAATAAATCAACGTTATCATCCTCATGCCTCAAAAGTGCACGTGCCAAAGGAGGATTTTCCCCATCTCTAATGCAGCGTGAACTTGGCTGTGAAAAAAACGAGAGACAAAAATAGACCTTCTCATAAAGTATTCAGATACATTGTGAGGCTATTTATAGCTCCCTCTTGAGTCCAGAATTAGGTTATTTGGGGTTAATTATATAATTACCACTTTGATATTGCCCCAATAAAGTAGCTGTGTCTGCAAAAACCTATGAAATAGCATTACTGTAATTTGCTAATTTTAGGTACAGAAACCAGTCTCATTAGGGCCTGTGCTGATGGAGCTGAGGTAATCACAAGCAAGATTATGAGTAGGCATGTGCAGCGATGTGTGTTGAAGTGGTCCTCCACTCTGTCTTCTTTGAAATGTATGTCACGAGAGTTGATACATATTTTATTACATGGACGTGCATCTCACTAACAGCTTGTATGGATGGATGGATTGGTGGGGGGGGGTTGCTGTGTAGATGATATCCCATGAGGAATGTTGGTAAATGCAGTGAATCTATTTCTTATGAAAAGAAATCCCTCACAGTGACTTTCATGTTAGCAGAGGTGATGCTTATTCGAGCCCAGAGGCGAAAACTAAACATTTCCACAGAGATTAGAAAATAAATGCTTTTCTCATAAAATAGCCATAAACTGGGAGTTTACATAGAAAAACAAGATAGTAGATTAACATTTCACGCCTACATAATGGAGCACAGGAGGAGATTAATGAGAATAATGATGCAGTAAATGCAGAGCATTGTGGCTTCTTAATGTTTTCCAGACACTAGACAAGCTGGGGATAAGAAGAGCTGAGGGACTAAAGAAAAAGGCTGACACTGAAAAAAGGAGATAAAGGTCTTTCTGCTGCATATGAAAGTCTGTTTAGTCAGTGTGAACTGTAAAAACATGCAAATTGGGTAGAGAAGAGAAACAGTGTCACATGAAGAGCCAAACACTGAATAATTTGAACAGATCTTATGCTAGATGTTTGTTTTACTGTAAATCCACAGGAATCGTAAAAGAGTCATTGTGGAATGTTTTCATATATTGACATGCTACATAATTATGATTGCAGAATACTTTCAGTCAAAAATGTTCTTGCATAATATTTATTTTAGTCATGGGATGTTTTCATGAATAGATACAAAAGCTCAGGCTCTAGGACAGTGGTTCCCAACATGGGAGTCGGGACTCCCACAAGAGGTCGCAAAGATTTGTGCTACACAAAGTTATGCTCATTTTTTCCTTCTTTACTTGAATTTTTGCACTTTTACTAATGAATCACTGGGTAGTTTTACATCTTTAACACTCAAATAAAGCAAGCAAAATCACTCCATTGTTTGAACTGGGCACCACCAGTAGATATTTCCATTTAGTGACAAAAGTAGACTTTGCTTTGTTCTGACAGCTTGCATATCAAAAAGGTTGGGATTACTTAGGGCAGGGCAAAAGAACTAGAACTATAATAAATCTATGCAGTATTTAATAATTAAATAATCAAATTAGTGTTCAGTGCAATGCTTATTTTGTTATTATACATTGCTTGAAAATAATTTATTTAGTATTTTGTATAACAGAACCACAATATGGTCACATTATTGTCATACAATTCCACTGTGAGGCACAATTGGACCGATTGAATTAATTGTAAGTAAATCTACTTAGCTCCACTTCCTGTGTTATTAAAGTATTAGGACATGGGTATAGGAATGATTCAATTCTCCATCTGTCTTTCATCCCCCTCCCCCATTTTTCAGGAGCTTTCCGACAGACTTTCCTTTCTCACTGTCTTATCTCTTTCATCAGGTAGTGAGCTAGAGACAGGCACTCCCGATCTATCTTCAGTTCAGTGTTACACAATCAGTGGCACAGGTCACACATGCACACACAAACACAAACACACATGAGAGACACATGTACACAGAAATACATAAACATTGGCAGGAGGTGGGTTAATGTTCTCACTCTCTCACGCCATCAGGACTTTATATAATGAAACAAAGCAGACATGTTGAGTGTTTGTTGTGTTGGCATCAGCTGAGCTGGCATGCAATCATGAATCTGAATTTCTCTGTTTATAAGAATTTAATGGGCAAAATGTAAGTTAGGTGCTCCTAAGTTTTTAACTTTTACACTTTGTTTCTAAGGTTGCAAGTCATCTGGATATCTCAGGTTAACATACCTGCACGTATCATCTTTATGAATTATAAATCATCCTCTTTCCAGCATGCCATAGATGCTGTGTGTGCAGGGGTGAGGCCTATTGGAGACATGACCTACAATTCCAGTAACTGGGACCTGGGCAGTGCCTTCTTCTTCGCTGGAACTGTCATCACAACCATAGGTAAGTTTAAAATCCTTATAATCTGCTATTGCTGACAATCAATACAATGGACATTTCAACAACTTTTTAGCACACTTCAACCCCATTACCTTCAACTTGTGTTCGTTTTTTTCAGATTCCCAGAATCACACACTTATACACTTAAGAAAAAAAAGAAATGCAATATGATGTATCAAATTCAATTTCATGATTTACATTTTCATAATAACAGTTGAGTTGAAGTCAATGAATTTTTTTATACTTTTATTTTGTATTATTTTGTCTTTTTATTTTTTCTCCTCAGTGACAGTTTTATTTCATGATGCTTTTTCATTAAATACAAATATTAATAAAAGTAAATAAAATGTAAATAAGAATGCTCAAGTAATATTTCATAATCATAAGTTGAGTTTTAAAATGTATTTTTTAATTAGTGTTTCTTTTTTTTTTTTTAAAGTATATTTTTTTGGGCTTTTATGCACAGCACAGTGGAGAGTGACAGGAAACAGGGAGGCAGAGAGAGGGGGAATGACATGCAGCGAAAGGCCGTCCGATGCGGGATTCGAACCGGGGCCAACTGCAGCGAGGACTGTAGCCTCTACACATGGGGCGCCTGCTTAAACCACTACGCTGCACGACGCCCCTTAATTAGTGTTTCATAAATATATTTGACATAATTATTCACTGAATTCTATTTCACAATTAGTTTTGAATTTCAATTTTGTTCATATGTGTGATATTTTATAATATAGAACACTTTGAGCCTCCATGAAATAAAATTAAAAAAAAATCCAACCTGGCAGCACAAAAATGTTCCACCAAACAACAATATGAGCCTGTAAATGCAAGACTAATTTGCAATAATTCATTTTTAAAGGTGTTGAAGCATTTTAGATCAGATTTGTGCTTTCAGCTTGATAAAGATGTTGTCTCATTTCAAATCTCTACAAAGCTGTGCAAATGATTGCTTCTTATTGCTGCCCTCAGGTGAGTTATACAAATCCCTTTCGCCCTCATGAGCTGGTGCTAAATGAGGCAAAGCACAAGCACTGTGGAATTTAACAACCTGTGACAATCAACATTATCGAGGAGGCTTACAACACAGGCACTGCTGACAGAGACAATGTGGCTTTATTTTATATCAAGCTGTTTCTAATTGTTTTTTTTAAATGCTTTCTTGATTTTATAAGGTAAACATGAAGACAGTTTGTAATTGATCACAATTCTTTTTTAAAATGAATTTGAAAACCCTTTTGCTGCCTGGAAGCTTTGATCAAATGCAACCATTTACAAAAAATAAAGTTGCTTTCTGGAGCCATAATTTGAACATCAAAGTGAGGCGTTAAAGATTCTATTCGCTCTATTAGCTGCATGGACTGTACCTTCCTTGTAATTACTGGAAAAGCACACAGCCACAGGCCTGTTATTATGGTCTAGTCCAGAGATTTAATTACCTGTGGCATTCGCTTATTTGCTGCTGAGAAGAGGCTCTCAGTAGATTCATGTACTTTACTCCCCAGATTTTTTTTTTTTTTTTAAATATCAGCCATTAAAATACAAGAGCTAAGACATCTTTCATTAAATAAAAAAAATGTACATACAAATTCTATTAAATAGACATCCTCAAATGAATTTAAATAAAAATCTATGTGACATATTCATGAGACAACTTTGCTCTGTGAGAAAACATGAGTGTGAGTGAGAGTAAAAATGCAACATGGTTATATTTTGGCCTCAACAGGTTGAAATGAGAGGAATTGGGAAACAGTACAATATTATGCTCTGTCTCCCTGGCTTCTCCATTGTATCTCTGTCACTGTAGGGCCATAATTAATGCAATTTTCTTTAAGGGGAACCTAATTATTGTCTCTCTTGGAGCTTATTTACCTCCAGGAACTAAAAGGTATTACATAAGCACTTCAATTGATTATGTTGTATAAGAAAGTCTTGATTGTCTTCTTCTGCTTCTCATTGTACTGTTTATAGCCTGCCACCTCCCCACCACCGCGTCTTCTTGGCCTTACCTCGCATCCTCGTTTTATGTCCTCAATGTCATGCTTCTTAACTCATTTCTGCTCTTTCTTCTCTCTCTATCTTCCTCTTTGTGCTTTCTTTGTTTCCGACAGGTTATGGAAACATAGCTCCAAGCACGGAAGGCGGGAAAATCTTTTGCATTCTTTATGCCATAATTGGCATTCCTCTCTTTGGCTTCTTGTTGGCGGGGATTGGAGACCAGCTGGGGACCATCTTTGTGAAAAGCATCTTGAGAGTCGAGAAGATATTCAGGGTGAGTTACAAGTATCACAGTGAATCGTTACTTCTTTCTTCATGTGTGTGTTGCGTTTACTTTTACTTCTCTTGCTTGTGGGTAGCAGTGTAACAGTGTAAAAGCTCAAATAGGCCAAGTATTTTTCCAAAACCTTAACTAATTTGTTTTCTGAGTCATGTTTTATTAGACCATGGCAGTCTTACATGATATTTTACTTTCTGGGTTAATTCTAACAGCTTGTCCATTTTTTTTTTTTTCAGCAAAAACACAAGCAGATCAGTCAGACTAAGATCAGAGTGACGTCCACCATCCTGTTCATCCTGGCCGGCTGCATTGTCTTCGTCACCATCCCAGCTGTCATCTTCAAACACATCGAGGGTTGGACCACACTGGAGGCCATCTACTTTGTAGTGATCACTCTTACCACAGTGGGAATAGGAGACTATGTGGCAGGTAGAGCTATGCAGCAGATGGTTGTTCTGTCCTCACGTAGATCACTGTTTTGTTGAACTTTAAGGACATGAAATTTTTCACCAAACCTGTATCTTTACTTCATCTCCAGGTGGAAACCGTAGGATCAACTACATGCAGTGGTACAAGCCGCTGGTGTGGTTCTGGATCTTGGTGGGTTTGGCGTACTTTGCGGCCGTCCTCAGCATGATTTCAGACTGGCTTCGAGTGCTGTCTAAAAAGACCAAAGAGGAGGTGGGATTCATTCAATTACACCTCTCAGTATTACATTAGAGAGGCAGAACATAAAAGGTCACTAAGCTGCTACCTCTCTTGCCCCTTCTGTCTGCTCTCTTATTTTGCACATTAATTGCTGCTTAGACATTGTCAGGATCGGTAACAGGCGGCTTTTGTTTGAGGTGTTGAAGATGTAGTTGTTTTACTAAGTTCAGACATGACATACCGTGACTTATTGATCCACTAGACTAGAAAATGATCTAGGGCTAAGCCTATAGCTTAGTGGAGGGTTTTTGGAAATCTGGTTTTTATGGAACTTTTTATAATTAACACAAGGATAAGGGTGGTGATATTCTATATTTTTCTTATTTTCAACAAATCTTCTGAAAATACCAAAACAACAAAATCTATCTCACTAACCAGTAGCCTACTCTCTGTGCTGCAAAAGCCTGATATAGCTTATAACTCTGTGCCTTAGAGCTTCATTGTTGTAAAACTATTAAAAACACATCTGTGAGCCAAACTGTTGCACTGTGGACTGCACCAAATATCCTCTCCTAATCCTTCCCTGATCCTTTGCTTCCTTTCCTCCCCACTGTTGTCACAGGTCGGGGAGTTTAAAGCTCATGCAGCTGAATGGAAGGCAAACGTACGAGCAGAGTTCCGTGAAACGCGACGGCGCCTGAGTGTTGAGATCCATGACAAGCTCCAGCGGGCCGCCACCATCCGCAGCATGGAGCGCCGCCAGCTCGGCCTGGAGCAGAGAGCTCACTCCCTCGACATGCTGTCTCCAGAGAAGCGGGCCATGTTCGCCAGCCTGGATGCTGGCCGTTTCAAGACTTCATCCCAGGAGAGCATCGACACCAAGCTGAACAACCTGAGGCTGAGGGGGGCCTGCGAGCCGTACGACCATCAGGGCAGTGAGCAGACGCCGCAGACAGCATCGTCCTCAGAGGAGAATCTCTTCAACTTACGCTTCGGATCCCTCACCAAACTGGGCAGACGTAACAAGAACCGAGAGCTTCGGAGGAACATTCCCGAAGATGTTCGAAGGGCGAGTGTAGGCATGAACAGTGGTGGTGCCATGCTGGGGGAGGAGAGGACAGAGGAGGAAGAAGAAGAAGAAGATGGGGAGCCGCATGAGGAAAACGGAGAGAAGAAAGAGGGAAACATCAGTCTGACAAACCTGTCGCAGTACGTGATGGAGCGCACCAAGTTGAATGGGTTCATACCAGCACAGGCCAAAGACACAGAAAATGATTAGGTCTTGAATGGAAGAGCACTTCAGCCATAGACAAGGAGTGCAGAGACAGAGAGAGAAAGCGAGAGAGAGAGAAACTCAGACAGAATCAGAGTGAGAGTGCACGGTCCTTTGAGATGTCAAGAAATGTGCCTTTTGGTTTCCTATGCTTAGACTGGAGCTGCTCCCAGGAAATTCAGTCATCGTGCCATAGCCGTGGGAAGAAAATGTGTTGCCAAAAATGAATAAAACTGAAGAGACAGAAGAGGCTGTAGTTAAAATACCTCATTACGGATGTTACTGTACAATGGGCTACTTAAGAACTTTCATTTGTACAGGGGCTGTCTTTCCAGCTCTGTTGTCTTTCAGTCCTCACGGCTCTTATAAGACACCTGGGGGCAACGACTCGTATGTTGACGTTGAATCTTATTTTTTAACAGTGTGGGCAGGACTCGCAGAGAGCTAGATTCATGTCATCCATCCTCAGGAACATTATCGATCTCCGCTTTGTCATCTCATACTGTGGGGAGCTATTTTTAGCTCGGCAGCCTGCTACAAAAGGACTTGAACGTTTAACGAAAGGAGAGTGGGAGGTTGTTTTTTCTGCTGGATCAATAGACTGTATGAGCATTTACCTAGCTGACATGTACAATTATTCCTCCATGGTATGTGATTTTGAAGATGTAGCCTTAGGGTAGAAACTATTACATACTGAGAGCTCATAAAAAAAATAAAAAAACACTATTCATCTTGATTGTGCATGGTTCTTAAAACACAACCATAGCAGTTAATTGACGTAAACTAACTTGAAAGCTTGGAGTTACACCTGTGATAATGTTTCTTTTTGTTTGAAGAAAATAAAATGTATTGCTTTCAGCCACCATTTCCCTACAAGTGAATCAACACAGTGCTGGAATCCACCCCATAAAGACCCTATTAATCACCTTTGGCCATGAGATTGTCAGCTGTGTTCAGTTCTGAACTTCTTTGTTTTGTATATGACATTCACATGATCACAGAATATCTTGAGATTGCTTGAATGACTTTTCAAATTCATGAATGTGACCGCTGTTGGTTTTGAACTCACCGAGCATGTTTGCATCTGTGATTATTCCTTTTTATATCAGCCGAGCACTTGAGCTGTATTTTCCATTGACCTGTAAAATATGAACAAAATATATCATGTTTCTTTCTTTTTGTATTTCTTTGCTGAAACACTTCCTGTAGTTAATAGAGGCTCACTCACTGAAATGTTTGACACATGATCATCTAAACCTTTTCTTTTTTGCATTTTACAAACAGGTACTCGCACACACACACACACACACACACACACACACACACACACACACACACACACACACACACAGACACACACACACACACAAACACACACAAACACACACAAACACACACACACTCACTGGTTGTACTTGTAACCTGTTCATCTGATATGAATAGCATTAACCTTTCCATGACCATGACCTGTGACAAGCTTAGCAACTATTCTTTGTGTATAGTTTATTTTGTGAACGATCACATTAAATGTAGTGAGTGCCTTTTTCCAGATAATAAACATCAATCAATCAATCAGACTTTATTTGTGTAGCACTTTTCATTCGAACAATGCACACAGAATAAAAGCAATTAAAAAAACACAACCCCCCCCCACACACACATATTCACACACAGAACAATAAATTACCATGTAATACATAAAAACAATATAAAAATACGACAATAATAACAGGAACTGTGTAACTGAGGAAATGCCATCATGAATCTCATAAATTTGCACTGAGGAAACACTGAAGACTGCGAAACAAAGATAACGCTAGAGTGATAAAAATAAAATAATAAAATACTAAAACAGAGGAGATATATTAAAATGAATAAACCAGAAAAGGTAGGATATTAAAATTGGGTGAAATTGAAGACAAAATAATAAAGATAAAATAAGAAAATGCTAAATGAGAGGGAATGTTTGGAAGTGAGGTTATTTATTTATTCAGAAATAAAATAAATAACCAGAAATAAAAGTGAGGTATTAAAAGGAAAATAATCCCGAAAATAATCATAGAATAAAAGGACAAACTGGTAAAACAGCTTAAAATATATAAATAAATAGAAAGATTAATAAATAATAAATAATAAAATTCTATTAAATGCTAGACTAGAATATAGTAGTATAGTATAAAATAGTAGGTCTTGTGTTTGCTTTTAAAAACATCAAAACTGTCTTCTGCCCTCAGGTCTTCAGGGAGGCTGTTCGTGGGTTTTTGCTCTGACTTTGTGTATGATTAAAAGGCCACTACCAGAGGACCTGAGGGCTGTAGAAGGTTCATAGGATAAAAGCAAATCTCATAAATACGTAGGGCTAAGACCATTACCTTTAAGAACCAATAAAAGGATGTTAAAATCAATTCTGAAGCAGGCAGGCAGCCAATCTAATGTACAATAGTAAGGCCGGCTATGTATCGGACTCCCAACCCCAAGCCAGCAGGGGGAGCTATTATTAAAAACAGGAGGCAGCGAAGTCATTGGAGGCCGGCAGGAGTAATCACTGGCCGGTGCGTCGGCCACAAACATCCATGGACGGATAGCGGTCGGTCAGTGGCGGGAGGCTGTAGAAACAGCATGGAAAATGTGTGCTGGAAGTACAAGTGTGCCATGGAAGTTGGGGTGGATACCATCGCTCCTTAAAATAACAAAAAGCAAGCCGGTTCCCAGAAAAGATTTGAATTGTTGATAAAAGCCGAATCGTGTGATGAACAGACTGACTGCAGCCACGTGTTTAACGACTGAACCGACCGCTACCTTGGCCCAGCGAAGGTAGGGGTCCTGGGATGAAGTCACAGCTGTTGAGTTCGTTAAAAAAGGCGGTTAAAATCTTGCTTTAAAACCTCAGACTGCTGCCTGGTTGTGCCATTCGTACCCACATGAATGATAAGATTTTGGACATGTGGGTATTTGCTGAGTACAGACGGGATCCACTGAATAATACCCACAACCTTAGCACCGGGCATGCAGTGATTGTATATGTCTGACAATGGGGTCACCGACGATCAACGATGTAGGAGTTCGCTGTGGAGGCCTGTGGCTGGGAGCGTCCTGTCCGATGACGGAGTAGATGGGGAATGGTGAACCAGGGTTTTTGGCTTGGCCCCAAGCCGCGTCCAGGTGTCGCTAGCGGCGGTGACCGGAGGAGAGGCACCAATACCAGGGCACTGAGTGGCAACAGGCTCTGGGGTAAAGGCCCACCTTCAACATGACAGTGAACAGTGGCATCAGGCACTCGCGCACAATCTGTGTCGGTCTGTGCTGGATCGAAAATGATGGTGTCCGTGAGCTTCTCGGCGTCATGGATATTCTGCCTTCTAGCTCTACAATCCTATCGGCCAGGAGGGCGCAGCTGACACAGCCGGGCGGAGAGGTAAGTGGAGCCATGGGGTGTAGACAGGTGGCTGAGGATCAGAAATAAAAGCGGAGGCCAGTACAGGGCTAAAAGTGCATAAAGTCTAAAAGCTTCGCTGCCAGCTGTAGATAGATGAGACCGCAGACATTTACACTTGAAAGGTTTTAACTGAGGTGGTAGAGGTGATCCACAGAAGAGTTGGCATGCAGCAAAACCGGTAGGTCGGCTTGGTACCCGTTGTCCGCTATTCCTGTTGCTCGGTTAGCGTTAGCACCAAAGGCTAAAAATGCTACAAACAAACCGGATTGTGCTAGCCTCGGTAGTCTGTCACGACCCGGAACGTGATTATTAGAGTATTATGCTTTAAATTATGCATTTATTATATATTTAAATTATTATGCGTTAAAAGCGTATAGATAAAGCAGCCTGGATCTAAAAGTGTTCAGCAAGGATTGACATAAAACCGGGATAAAAATGATAAGAACTGTCCACTTATGACTGGCACACACTACATCTGCTTCTCTTATGATACACTACAAAATACATTTTAAAAGGTGGTCATTGCTATACTGATAACAGCATTAACATATTAAAATCATGGTGGCATTGCAGGGCATGTTAGAACGACATTGCTTTTCCACAATTATTTACAAAAAATCAATCATATTTTTCACAGCATACATTTTGACTTGCCATGATGAGAAAACCACAGGTATCACTAATAACATTAACTATGGCTACCAGGAACCGAAACCTGAAGTAGCTAAATGGAGTGCAGCCATTATTTATTTCATTATTTATGTCTTCTGTGGAAAAAGTCCTGATGTTCGCTCTGTTTTTTTCCTCAAGACCAATTGCTAGGAGCTACTTGCTGGAAGTGCTGTTTGAAGGTTTTAGTTTAGCATTAACATGTTTTTTTAAGAATGAAGGAAAAAGAATGGTGGGATATATATATATATATATATATGTGTGTGTGAGAGAGAGACAGAGAGAGAGAGAGAGAGAGTGTGTTTTCTGGCCATTATTGTCTCAAAATATCTGGGCACACATAAGAGGGACAGTTCAGATGTGTTTAATACATTCATGTGCTTCCTTGTTGAAATGTAAACATCCTTTAATTGGACCATTGGTATAGACAGGGTTACTTCTGGTAAGTGGCTGTGAGGAATTATTGTTTCTGTAAAACCAATGAATTGGAAATGGTTCAATTTTACCTAGTGTAATGTAATTCATTTTTGGTACAAAGGTTTGCAGTGGGCATGTTATTAATAACAGTTAATGCTCCTATACACCATATATCTATATTATTCAATGAGCTTAAGTTGTGCATCTTTGTAGTGTATTATTCAGTTTTGCCCTGAAGAAATCAAGGGAATGAGGACAAAAACACAACTAAGTGACAAAAGGATGTGTTGCAGTTCTCTCAATTTACTGAATTTATTCAAACAACATGTCAACCAAGCATCGCTTCTCTGTAGTCTTGAATTTATTTTTATCTCGTTTCTTTTTCACTTGCGTCAAAATTTTCGCCTAACCATTTTTTTTTTTCAACAAACATTATTACTATGAATTTTCCATGATGCAGCTTTTGGGTAATTAAATGACAGAACTCATTGTTATGTAACTGGCTCTTAGCGTGTTGCGGGATGCTGCAGCCCAAGGTCTCCATCCATGCATGTCTCGCTCGGAGCAACAGTCAGGTGTGTCAAAGTGTGCGTTGCGCCCAGGAAAACGACCTGGCTGACAGCACCACAAAAGAAATTAATCAGGGAAGCAGGCAAGTAAAGGGAAGGCTATAAATTGCATGTAATGGAAAGGGGTGTGTGTGTTTGTGTGTGTGTGTTTGTGGAGCTTTCCTTCAAGGTGGAAGTGACCTCAACCTGCTCTACCCTCCTCCTCTCACTCTTGTGTGTTTGTCACTATCTTTCTGTCCTTTTATCCTTATCTCTATGCCTCCCCCACACATGATGATGAATCACAGGGGGATTTTATTCTTACCGTTTTTTTGATTGATTTTTTTATTCTATTTGTGCGTTGTTCATTAGTCTATGTAATCATGTCCTGGGATGGTCAATCAGAGCCATTTGTATGGACGTGAAAGTGGTAGGGAAGGTGATCCCGAACAGCTTAGAGAAATCCGTTAACAAACATGTCTCTCAAACATCGAGCCCTAACTAATTTTTTCGACAACGTAGATCGTAGATTGTGATTCATGTGCTATGTTATGCTATGTGTTAATGGGGATGTACACAGTTAAATCTATCAATATCCTGCGATCCCTGCCACTAAATAGGTTCGGAAATAATACTTTTTCACCCTCACAACCTCTGAATCACAAAAATTTAAATTTTACTCGTAATATCTGATAACATGTTTCTGATGAATTAAACTAGGAGCTGAAGTAGGTGTAATTTGCGTTTTTGGGGTAAGAAGACACTTTCAGAACCACATGGTGCAGTGTTAGAAAAGGGCTGGGAGGTGCCACAACATCAAAATAACTAGGGATCTCTAAAGAGACATTGATGGTTGAAGACATATTTTATTTTTCTATGTATCAGTTAACAGTGATTTTACATTTACAGCATCGGGGGATCGTTGGTTTGACACATTATCATTAATGGGTCATATATAGTGATGCATTAATGGCCGAGTAAACAGTATAAGCATTTTAAAGAATCAGAGCACTGAATGAAAGCAAATTGATCCAGACTCCCTCTTCAGGTGTTAACTGCAGAGTGCACACACACTGCTCTCTTTGCCCAATTATCTCCCGCTTCACGATCTACGCAGTGTGTTCTTCTTCCTGCACAGCTCTTTGCTTCCTCCCTTTGCTTTTTATAGTTTTGTGTGTTTTGATGTTGAACCTTACGTCTATTCTCCAGCCAGCAGGGGGAGAGAGGCATTAGTTTAAACTGAATTTGCACATGCAAATTTAATGTGGTGTTTTAACAAGAGTGGAATTTGCGGAAAACAGAAACAGAAAAAAATAATTATTCATTTGATACTTTGGCAAAGTATTTTTTCATCCATCCGTCACTCCTCTAAATCATGACTCTCTGCTAAACTGACTAACTGAATGTTCCTGGTCTTAAACCTTCTCTGATGCCTAAAAACATTTCTTATGTCTCCAGCTTTTCCTCTGCATACTGACAGTTAACTGATGTCAACCCCCCATTAGAAAGCTGTGCAATTCATCCTGAGGGCTGCGGCAGAATCATGATTTCATCAGTCAAGGGTTGTGTATGAACGAACACACAGGCTTTTGTGTCTCATCCGAGAGGATGACCCCCACACGCATGGGCAGACATCCTAATCCTACCAAGTTGACTTGCCCTGGAATAAAGTCAATCTTATCCAAGGTGCAAACGCAAAAAAAGACCCACTTCTCTTTCATTCGAATGTCAGAGGGCTCGAAAAAAAAATTCACTCAATGTCCTAAATAGAACAAGTAGAGGGATTGCAATATTGACTCCCACCCACTCTCAGTTCTCTTAAAACATGATCAGAAATAGCCATGAATCACCCAGAAGAGAAGGCACTGTGGGGGTTAACTCATTCCCTGTGTTTACACAGGTTTAGTCATGCATAAAGCTCACATATAGCAGGTAATTCTGCACCCCAAACTGAAGCTTTGCTCACACAAAAATTCAGGATAGTCAGTATAACTAGGATCTCAAATCATCTTTCCTGTACAGAGTTCCCCTTTGCTGATCTTTGACCTGCAAAGTAGTGTGACTTGCCAAGGCTGTGGGCGAGACTAACCTCTGAGGAAGTATCTGTGCTGTTTTAGGGTAACTGCAAAAATCACGACTGCCTGAAGGGCTGACTGAGATGAAAAACAACAAATCGCTGATCCTAAATTTACCGCCTGAGATGATTGTTAAAAAAAAAAAGCAGAATTACAAAGTTACAAAAGCACGAAATTCATTACAATAACAATACACTTACCAAAGGTGGCATTCATAAACTGTATTGAAGAAAAAAAATGTTTTAAGATCCATGAGCTATCTATTTATGAAGTTGGTTTGCAAACTGACTTCTAAACACTTTTCATCAATTGAATCTCTTGTTTTGGATATGATTTTATTTATTTATTACTTTTATTTTTTTACCCAGATTAAAATTGCTAAATCTTGCAAAAGAAAAAGCACCACATAGGAATAGCCTATATAAAAAAACAAAAATCAAAAAAAAGTCATCCAACAAGACAACAAAATGTCCTGTCAGTCACCAGCTAAAATGGAGGCAGGTTCTATCTGATCCATAATCATTGCGATTGATTACACCTGATCTACACTGCTGCATCATCCAACATTCCCAGTTCGACCTTTTTTGGTGGATTCAGCTGTTCCACTGTTTGATTTGTTTATACATTTTGCAACTTTTTAACACACAAAAGCTTTCACTTCAAATATTAAAGGGGCTGTTTGGTTTCTTGCCGGGAGTCATCCCTGATTGTCACTTGACAAGAGCTTCGGCCGTTGTTGGAGGTTATAATACGCCTTCTGAGCAGTGCTATGTCGACGGGGAAGACTGGAGGCTACAGGGAGTCGCTATCGGAAAGTGACGAGATGGGCCGGGGCTAGCTGGGTAGCGTGCTAACTTCAGTAGAAGAAAGGACGTAATAGAGCAAGAGTTAATGTTGCAGTTGCTTTCCACCGCTGGAGACATCTCTTGGTGAATGAAGGAATAAAGAGGCTCAACGTTTCTTCTAGACAAGTAAATAGCTGTTAATGCTAATGCTGGCTATGTAGCAATAGCAAAACCTGCAAATAACTCTGTTAAATGTATTGTTTGGTCTTTGTAGTTGGTTTAAATGAGATAAGCTAGATCCAGTTTGTAACAATAATTTCAGCAAAATGAAGTTAAAGAAAGAGATACGTCACCTAACACAGTAAACTTAAATCCGCCCCTGACATCATCATAATGCCAACCATTGTTTCCCCACTTTCAGTCTGATTTATAAATTTCCCCCCAAGATTTGGAGAGGCTGTTGCCAGAACAAGTAGTTGTTGTGAGGAAGGAGGAAAAGTGTGAAAGTGCTGAGAGCGACAGGAAGGATGATGAAGAGGAAAGGTTGGAGGGAGTGTCAGACGGTCGCCTGCAGGAGCCCAGCATGTTTGACATCAAATGCAACAGGAGGGAGATGTGAAATCTGCCTGACAACGTGTCTGGCAGCTGAGATGCTGAAGTGAAGAGAGGTGCAATATGATGTCATGCAAACCAGCAAAGAGAAACTGACAAATCAAACACATCACATGATGAACGGAAAACTGTAAACTCTTGATTGGGGTTTGAACTTTAGACAGATTTTGGACTGAATGGGGTCGATAACAATGACAGTTTTGTTGATGTATGTATGTTTTGAAAATATCAATTGTAGAGTTTACCTTTAGAGCACAATATTGTCACAATGTTGCAAGTTGGTGACAAAATTGTTGCTTATAATGCAAACTGTTAAGACAGAAACCAAAAGTAGGATACTATACATCACCCTAAATGGAGAAATATAAAGAGACATTTATGGCAGCACAAAATAAGACAACAAATATTAAAAATGAATGTGATCAGTCTTCTTGCAATTCCCTCTGGTCAGAGCTGAAAATTACTTGATGCCCTTGCAGGAAAAAATCAAACGCTTGCACAGAGTTTTTTGTTTAGCAACATTTCGCTGCACAAACTAAAACTCTATTACAAAATTCCAATACTTACAGCAAAGAGCTCTCCAATGCTCTCTGCTCCACCGTTCCTCAGTGACTGAAGATAGCTGTTATTAGTCAGGCTGCATGCGCACATTTGGAAAATGGGCGAGAAACAAATGAGAGACAGTTGAGACAGTTTGGATTATAGATTGGGAGCGAGCGGGCACAGATGTCTCTGAGAAAAGCAGATGTATTAGGGGTTTGAGATAAGAGTAATGAATAATTTAAATAGACAAAAGAATGTCAGCAATAAAGAAAGGAAAAATATTTCAGGCTAATGATTCAGAGGAAGGAAATATATTTTTACTAAAGCAAATCTAGTTTATAGTTGGAGCAAACTGCTGAATAAAACCACACTGACTGCTTGATTTATTAAAGCTACATTGATTCTATTCTTAGTTTAGATTATGAATTGCTTTTGTAATATTGTAAGCACACAACCCTAGACTGCTATATTTGTCCATGTTTCCTTTTTTAGCACGTGTGTATTTGGTTCACATTTTCTCTGCAGCACGTGTATGTGTACATTACCCTGAGTATTCCCCCACAGATTGCCTGCCAACACCCAGCGTCAGTCACAGCTGCTAGGGATGGGATTGGCCAAAATGTAGCTGATTCCACCTGATTCAAAACAGTTTTTTGCTTTCCACTTAATTTTTGTTTTTGTTTTTATGAGGTCGATCCCTTAATGAGGTGGATCCTTTAATAACAAGATAACAGATATACATCCTTGATCCCCATCCCAGCTTGGTTTGAGCACTATACCTTTTTATTCCAATGAGGATCATGTTTCAATTACACGTGTGCATACCGTCAGATCACTAGTGTAGATTACAGTCCCATTCATTCATCATGCCCGAGAGGCAGCACACTCTCTCACACGTGCCACTGCTGAAACTCTGCCAAAATCCAGGTAGACACTGAGATGCACTGACCAAACCTATTGCTCTTCAGGTATCTCCATCTCCACGTGCACTTGTACTACACACATATAAAGAAGGCTGTGTGTTCCACAGTCAAGGACAGTGGAAGGTGAGAGGATGGGTATTCAGATGGGCTTTATAGCCCCCAGGTTCTGCTGATGCAGGTTATTCACTGTTAAGTGAAGCATATTATCTGACATGGATGGATGGATGGATGGATGGATGGAAGAGAGAGGCAGGAGGGACAAAGACTCACATGGGGGAGCACATGTCCTCTCCAGCTTTTGTTGTTATGGAGGCATGACGGCAAAGCGAGTAGTGTCACGCATTTTAAATACCAGAGGAAAAAAACGTGAGGTGCATTAAGTTGTCGTGGTATTCTGTCAAAATGAAGTTCAAGAACACGCTTTCAAAGGGCGTATGTTCTCACAGTCACATTATGTGGACTCACTTCCAATAGGGGACATCCTCACAAGGTTAAACTTTCCTATGGTCAAAATGTGAGTCTTTCTACATTTGTGCGTGTGTGCGTGTGTGTGTGTGTGTGCTGCAGGAATGTGATTTTCTATATGGTTTTCTTATCACTAAAGAGTCAGTAATCAACTCTGAGGTCATCAGATCATGTGGACAAAATAAAGATGACAGAGGACAATATTTATGGCATGTCTGTATTTAAATATTAGATTGAATAGCAGTTATAAAACACTACAAATTATGTGATAAATCAATTTGTGCAACAGTAAAACAGAAGAGGTTTATCTGAAATGTTTAAATATTCTAAATGTGAACAGTGTAGACAGCTTGCCACACTACCGGAATTGTCCACTAGAGAGCTTCAGATATCCATGTTTGTCATAAGTGCAGTTTGCCACAGTGTAGACCTGCAGATAAAAGCATTTTTTGTGAATACATGACACAACCTACAGATAAAGTATGAGTATTGTATAAAATATTTTTTAATTTCTTCATATATAAATGGATACATAGTCTGTCATCAAAATTTTATACATGTACGTTTATTGTTTTTATGGCCAACTTCCTTTTCAAATAGCTGAACTTCTTGGAATAATTACCACGATAAGAACCAGTGAATGAAGAAAATGCTAAATGTTCATTTCAGGAGCAGTTTGCAGCGGAAAACACTGAACAGAAAACATTAAACTCAAATATTTACAGTTTGATTTTAAGATGAGACATCCACATATTGGACAATGGCAATTGCTTTGACATAACTTAAATAGCTTAAAAAGAAAAGTTTGTTCCTGAAATTATTTTTGAGCCTTTAATTTGCAAGTTCACATCATTTTAGATTATGATCAATGAGTTTGGCACTGAATCTTCCAAAATGCATGTACAATGTTTTGTTATAGGATGATTTTACTAGAAGAACACCATTTTTTATTTTTGTCTCTAAAATGCAAATGTGTACCTGATCCACATTTATCCGACCACAAATAGCGTGTTGAAGTGAGACTACAGTAGAATGTGTCGTCATATGGTCCTATAATAAAAGCCACATGGTTTGTAAAAAAAAAAAAAACCCAAATACTGTTTTCCAACTGCAGCCTTATTCAAATGATGACTGGCGTCAAATTTGCATTCAAAATCCATTTATTTCCTTTGGACCTCTTTGGGAAATGTTTGACAAACAGTTCAACAGTTGTTCTCCATGTCTCAGTGCTGATGAAGTGAACATGTTGATGTTAATAAAGTACCTCTATAGAAAGGTACGTGCAAAGTGAACTGTCTGTTAAAGACAGTAAACTAAATTATTATTCAAAGCAGTGTCTTTATACATCTTAAAACACAGGACCCTCTCCAGGTGTGTTTACTGCTGTTTAACCTATACCATACCTTCCTCTTTGCTTCTCTTCTTTCCCTGGAGGAAGAGAACAACCTGATTAACATTGGCCTGTCCTGTTCTAGTGATGAAGCAGTAAAGGAGTGGGTCTGCAAGACAGTTGAGGCTTGAGATAGCAATGCTGATCTTGTAGGGATAGAGTAGCCACGCAACAGTCCTACAGTCATCCACCAGTGTGCGGAGAAGCATCATGACGTGGATAGGTCCAAAGCAGAACAAAAGGCAGAGCAGAACTACTGTCAGCAGCTTCCAAATCCGTTTACGTTCCTGCTCCTCTGTGGCCTGGTTGGATTTCACCGCCAGACAGATCCCCCAGCTGGAAAACACCACCATGACAACGGGAACAATAAACCCCAGGAAGAAGCGCACTACATTAGCACGAGCCAGATTCTCTGACAGTGGGAGGAAGATGTCAAAGCACACAGAAAATGTGTTGATTTCCTGATAAGAGTCCTTCCATGTGATGGTGGTGGCATTGAAACAGATCACCAACACCCAAATGGCAACACTTACTGCTGCTGCAGTGCCAACTTTTCTCAAGGATGTGTACTTTAACGGGTGAGCCACTGCCAAGTAGCGGTCAACAGCAATGCAGCAGAGTAAAGCATCGCTGGTGTAAAAGTTAGTGAAAAGAAAGTAGACAGAAAGCACACATACGTATCCTCCGTGGGCCCAGATTCCTCGCCACAGGAAGTCCAGCCACAGAGACAACCCAACAGTGAAGGTCAGGTCACTGAGGGCAAGGTTGAACAGATAAACACCAAGCTCATTCTTCTGTCTAATGTGCTGCCATGACACATAGAGGGAGAAAGCGTTGGATGGGATGGCAGTGATGATGATAGTTAAGTAGAAAAATAGAAATGACTTCCTCCTGGATGCGCTATCATCCAAGTAACAGTCAGAACGGTTGATGGCCAGGGTAAAGTTTTCCATCGTGGAGTGTGATGTTCATATGCTCACACCTTGTAGAGAAACAAAGAAGGACATAAGGAAGGGTCACAGCAATGCATTTAAATATCTAAACCTTTTGGTTAAGGGGCTACTCCATCAATTTTACTCACCAAGTTTAGTTTACTTGTAAAAGAGTACAGTCAGTATTGACACAGCTGGTAGGAGCACAGGCAGGCTGGTGCAAGTGGCTGTGATGAGGCTTACAGACAGACAATCGGACGGAAGGCAGGCAGGCAGAGAGACAGACAGATACAGACAACAGGTAACTACATACAGGTAGCCGGAACGGGATTCCACACCATGAGCAGAACAAAGGGATACACAGAGACATTTGCAAATGGGGGGGGGGCGGCATAAATATAGCAGATGAGGGCAATGAAGAACAGCTGTGTAGGGAGGCGGGGAAGGTCTTGTGAATGGAAATAGAAAACAGGTGAGCAAGTGGATCTGGAAACTGGAAGAAAGTCTGGACATCCAGTGGGTGGATGAAGTATGACAGGAGGCCAATAAACAGGGCTGAGACAGAAATCATGACACAATATAGCCTGACTGATATTAGATTTCTGAGGCATATTGGGGTTTAAAAATACTTTAGCAATGTATTAGCCAATGAAACAAGTTCATAACAAACATAAACATTATCCTGAAAATGCCAATTGTGGTTATGAGCCGTTAGTGTTATATTGGCTTGGACTTGGAGATTAAACATGCAGAAAGCTTTTGTTACAAACTGGGTTAGTGGAGTTTGATAGACATGGGCATTTACCAGTCACAGAGAATCTAATGAAACATGCTACTGACTTGCATTATGGGAAATGTAGGATCCAGTGTTGTTGGAGTTTCAAACGTTTTGGAACTACAACACTAAAAGTAGTTGTGGTCATTTTAGCCATTTGATGACAAAACACTGTCTTACTGTTGAACATCCTGGCAAAGGTCTGAGATTTGTTTTCACCATCAAGGAAACTTACAATTTTAGTACATTTGAGTAAGTTTTCAAATCAACTCACTTATTTACCAAAACTTGCTGTCTTTATGACTCAGCCATAAACATTTTTTTTTCTTTTTACAAGGAAACACATAAACTCAGTTCAACTTGAAAGCTCATAAAGTTTTACTTACTCTTCACGTTCCACGTCGTGCTTCTTCTCCAAACTTCATTATCAAAATGGAAACATTAAAACAGATGGATTCACTCAGTTCTCTAATCTTCTTCTGCTTAATGACCAGTTTAAAGAAACAGGAAGAGTCTGCAGCTGCCTCCTTGTTGTCCCTGACTACCGTAAGTCATTTACTGGGTGACAGGCCATGACAGAACAAACAGTTTAAAGGGCCACACGGCAGGTTTAATTTGGGTACTGATTCAATATGTGACTGCTTGTCTTTGTGTTTGTTGTGTCAATATGGATATGGTCTCCGGTAAAGGTGATGCCTATTATTGTCTGATAAAGGAATACACGTCTGCTTGACTAATTGTTTCCATAGTATAGTTATGTTGTAATAGCTGCTGGTTATGTTTGTTGTGGCTAAGCCTACATGCTCTTAAAGACTCGGGACAAACATTTTTAAAATTCTGTCTTCAAAACTATACATGAATTTGCAGATGTACATTGTAAGCATTATGTTTGCTTTGTCCCTTGTTAAAGCAATTTCAATGTAAACGATGGGGGACCCAGTCTTCTTTCAGTGTAAAATGATTTAAAAAGTTCAGCCAAAGTTAAAGAGACTTCATCAACATACAACAAATCAACTAGGGATCCTCTAATGTTTTTAGTACCAAATTCTTTCTTTGTGTTCTTATAGTGCAGCAATGGCTCAGCAAACAAATACTGTCTGTGGAAGCACAAAGTGTACTGAAAAGGACTAATAACCATGTCAATTTACGGATGCAGCATAAAAGTCAGTTAATGAAACTTAAATAATGACTCTTAAATAATGAAAAATCAATTCACAAATAAATGGTAATGTGATCTTGTTTATGCCACAGTCAACCAATGTACATTACAGGAATATCAGAGATTATTTGGCCAATACAATGAAATATAAAATGTTGACATAACATTGTCTCTTATAAAAGGCTTCAGTATATGAACACCTCTTAAATTACAGTCAAAAACAATGATTTGCTTTCCTTTTTGTAATTGCAGGTTAAAAACAAAACAAATAAATAATACTTAGGAAAATTGCTGAACTCCATTAGAGCTTTCCGACCATTTCCTCCACATTAAAAGTCCTCTGAATTTCTCTAGAGCTTTCCTGACTTCGCTCTTAGCACTTTCACTGATTAAACAGTATAATATAGGATCCAATACACTGTTTATGGTTGTGGTGGTGACTGTGACAAGATATGGATCTCTGAGCTTTGTGGCCCAGATGCAGGCTCTGGGCTCCAGTATGGCCCTGAGTAGCATGACAGTCTGGTAGGGCACAAAGGCTGCTGTGTAGGTTAGAAGCAGGGACAACAACAGCAGTCCTACTTTCCTGCGCTCCTCCGCCATGATGGAAGTGCTCTGTTTGAGTGATCGCATGATCTGCTGAAAGCAAAAAGTCATGATGAAGACGGGGACCAGGAAACCGAGGCTGACCCGAGTGAGAGCAAGGTTGGCACTCTCTTGTGTCATGGGTACTCTATCCTCACACAAGTCACTTGAGGAGAAAGCTTGCAGCGCCCCTGTGTGGTCAAGTAAGATAATGTGGATGACAATCTCCAAAACCCATACAGCAAAACTCACAAGTGCTGCTGTCCGCACCTCCCTGACCCAGTGAAACTGGAGAGGATAGACCACTGCTACATAGCGATCAACGGAGATGCAGCAAAGGAGGCCAGAGCCGACGTAAAAGCTGTTGAACATGATCACAGCCACTAGGCTGCAGAGACCGCCACCTATAGGACTCTCCTTGGCCAGTTCAATCCACACAGGAAGAGTAATTGTGTAGAGCAGATCAGAAATGGACAGGTTGACAAGGTAGACTGCTGTGTTGTTCCCATTCCTCATCAACCTCCAGGCTACATACAGAGACAGGCAGTTTGCTGGAAAGCCCACGATGAAAAAAAGAGAATAGGCAGCCAGAATCACACGCTGATTCACTGAGGACTCCATGGTGCAAGAGTGTGATGTACTCAAGTTTGTTTGGTTGAGGATTGCTGAATCCATCCTAACGTGATGAGGACCAAACCTGAATGTGAAAGGCAATAGAAAACTCTCGTGTTGTGATGAACTGAGATAAGCTTCGTGATGCAAAATAGTTCCTGGCGAAACATGGTTGGTTATGCTAAAAAAATGAAAATGGCATCCAAAGTGGCTTTCAGTATATTTCCGCAGTGTTGAAACTCGACACCAGCTAACACAAAGATTAAACTGTGTCTGAGAGTTTGTATAGAATTAAATGGAAATTACACGGCTCTTGAGATTTACAACAACTTTGATTGTAACACGACCCAGATCATCCAGAATTCACTTTTGTATCTCATGAATGATCTCACAACACCCTCAGATTTATCCTGTGAACCTTTGAGGGAGGCCAAACCCCTACGTTGGGAACCACTGGACTAATAATGTAGTTAAAACTTGCTCCACCTCGACCAACTACAACAATAAAACGACACTTACACATTAATGGATCGGTATTAACAGTCTGACAATGTCATACTCTTATACACTTAATATCCGTCATGATGGCAACTTGTAGTACTTCTATGTTTGATCCTATTAAGTGTGTTGATAATACATCTGTACTTTTACTTAAATGGAATTTAAAAGCAGGACTTTCACTTGTATTAGAGTATTTTCTACATTGGACTACTGGTACTGTCACTTATGTATATGATGTGAATACTTCTTTCACCATCGCAAACCAGTGACTACCGGATAGTCTTTATAAGCTGTATGTGCAGCAGAGAACTTTCCAGGAACAGTATGTATTTGCATATAATATCATTCAGGGTTATCAGTGGTATTGTGTTGCAGTGAAGGATTCTGTTAGATCAGACTGCGCCTCCAACAGGGAGACCTGGTGTTTATTGTATTAACTCCAATGAGGTATTACCCTTTACCAAATAAAGGCTTGTTGAAGCTGCTGGGGCTGAGGTTCAGTGTTTAAAAAAGAAGAGATATCCATCCAATTACGTCTTTGCAACACAGCAAATGCTCTAACACACGAATGAGTCATAGATAAGGCTTTTTCTTATTTTCAAACTCCTTTTTATAGTCGAGTTTGAATGTGGGTAACACTTAAAGTCTGTTAATTATTCTGGGAAACAGGTTGACTTTGAGATTTTTATTGTGATTATGATGTACATTGTATTTAAGCAGTCTACGTACAGAGTAATACAGACATATTTCAACAAATGGAGTTACCATGAGAGACTGTCTTGTGGAAAAACAAGGTTGAACCTGACTATATGAAGTTGTGACGGTGATCTGTGATGCGCTGAATCAAAATAAAATCTCCTCTGAGTATGAGAACATTAATTGAGTTCTCCACTGACTTACCATTGTGCCTCTGGAACATTAAAATGGGTGCAGCAGAACCAGAGAAATCATCTCATTCCCACATTCAAGTTTCAAGACATGTAAACAGACGTTAGTGTAAGTTTTGTGCACTTTGACCGTAAAGCAAATATTTATATTTTCTTTTTATTTCTGTTTATTTTTTGCTTATTCCAACACCAAATTTCTCATCAGCAGTAAAAACATTCTCACTGTTAATATCTGGGAAATCAGTAAGTAGATTCTTGGCTAGTCAGTTTTCTTTGATGTTCTATTTCCCAGTTTAACTTGGTAAATACAGAGAAAGTGCAGGGCAACTGTAATATTATTCCCAAGCTCTTCCTTGAAAACATTCATTACAGCTTATAGACCAATGTGTTAGTTTGACTTAGACCAACTAACACTGTTGTGTGTGTACACAAAGTTTTCTTGGCATTATTGCCAAGGTATTTCCAATATTTTGTCCTGAACAAGAAGAAATTCTACTTTTATTCATTGTGGAAAAGCCTCATCCAAACTTTGCAATGCTGACAAAAGATTTAACTGCTGCATTTATGCGACTCTGGGTGTTACATTAAGTTGATTATGCAATAGTTTCAAAACTGATTAACACACATACTTATTTCAGAAACAGTGAAGTGTGTTCACACTGTAAAGAGATACCAGCGTGACTGTGTGGGTCACTACTATTCAGGTTACTGTGAATGTGTGCTGAAGTAAACAAACTGTACAAATCAACAAATGTATGCAAATGTGCACACAGTGTGTAGGTGGTAATGCTTTTTAGAGTCAAAGGAAAAGAAAATGCAAGAGTTACAGTGTCAGAGAGAAAGGTTACGGTTAGAGGGTTACAGTAATATTACATGGATATATAATATAGCAGGGTTTGATCTAGCCTCAAAATATCAGTAAGAGCAACACTATCTATGGAGAAATAGATTCAGACACACATAGCCACATGGAACATCCTACAATTAAAGTATCATATTAAGACTTTAAACACTTTGTTTCCGCCTCTTTTATACATTACTTCCATTATCTTAGTTTTGTACCCATTACTTCTGCAGTATAAAACACAGTGCTGTTTAATTATTTAGCAGTATTATTATTGTGTTAAGTCTGAAAGCATTTTCAATGAAACAACAGTTGGGGCATAAGTGTTAGAATGGCAAATGCATTAATTTGAGGTCCATATCCTGTAGAGCTGCACCAGAAGTGGTGGCCTACGAAATGTCAACAGGATGTCATGAGAGAGAGAGACGAATCTGAGCCATTGCATTAAAAATGGCCGCACGCTTAGTTTCTTGTGGTCCGTTAACACCACGGAGCGTTGACGTCTTCGGTGTTGATGTCTTGTCCTCCCTCTGCCTTACTTTCCTCCTGAAGTGTTGCCCAGATGAAACAGGCCGGACGCACTGAAGTGAATTTTGAAAGTGTGCGAACACATCTAATCATCAAAGAAGTGAGGATGTGCGAGTGTGTCAAGGAAGGTTTAAAACTGGGAAAAGATCCCAGCAAGGTGAGAAGTGTAGTGTGACAGCATACATTGAACACATACACTCTCCCCCCTCTTACCTAAAGCCCTGGATTATGGTCCAACTGGAGCAAATAATGAAAGCGGGAGTGTTCAAACCCTACCATAATGAACAGGATCTAATGGGTAACGCTCCAAAGGTTCCATCATGCATCTAAAATAAACATGCATGCTTATTTAAAGGATCACAGTCTAGCAGATCTGCCTGAGACATCCCCACTTTTATCACTTCTCGACAGGTATGAGCGTACAGAGCTGAGGCTGAGGGTCGATGTTCTCTCAGCGCTCCACTGCTTGAAGACATCCTTTACTTTTTTTCTGAATTTTTTTCCCACAATGACGTAGAGGATGGGGTTGAGAACACTGTTGAAGAAGGCTAAGTATATGACGATCAGTTTGGTGGCTTCTATGTGTCTGTGAAGGTCGCACCCTTCCAAGACCTCGGCAGTAAAAAGCATTTCTATTATCTTCACCAGGTGGAATGGCACCCAGCAGATCAGGAATGACAAGAGGACCGCCAGGACCAGAGTGGTGGCCTTATGCTCTGTATTCTGGGCATTTAACCTATGATTGAGAGCTCGAATAATTTTGAGAGTGCAGAAGGAAATAATGAAAATGGGGATGATGAAGCTGAACGTAATCAGCATAGCCTCAGTCAGCAGCTCTATCTTGATACTTGGGTATTGCATAAAGCATATATATTTATTCGCGCAAGAATTGTATGCCACTTTCCTATACATGAATACAGGAACACCCAGGAGCAAGCCCAAAGCCCACACCAGCAGACAAGCCAGTTTGGCATACTTTGGCCTGCGCATTCTTTCATGGGACAGCGGGTGCACCAGTGCCAAGTAACGATCTATGCTGACCAGAACAAGGAAGTAGATGCTGCAGTAGGCGTTCATTACGATGCAAAGAGCGACTATTTGGCACATGGTACTACCGAAGGGCCAGTTGAATTTGTTGGCTGTATACACAGCCCAGAAGGGCAGAAAGGACGACAGGATGAGGTCAGCAGCAGCCAAGTTACTCAAGTAGATCTCAGGCACAGTGCAGGCCTTCTTGTGGAGACAGAATACCATCACGACAAACAGATTAAACACGATTCCCAGCACAGCGACGATCAGGATATAGACTGTTATCATGAAGGTCCATCCCTTGTTGTCAAAAGAACACGCAGTGGTATTCGTGTTGTTTTGGCATTCCTGTATAGCCGCATGGCTGAAGTTTGCAGGGACGCTGTGGAGGAGAGCCGACGAGACAAAACATTAAAACAACACAATTTTAAGGTTACTTTGAAAATTCTCTCCAACATTCTGTTATAATCATATCATGGCATACTGAGAAACCCTGAATTCCGAGTAACACTGTGAAATACTGAGTAGTACTAAAAGCTGAATTCATGCTTTTATATAATACTGACTAATACTGAGGAAGAGAAATACTGCAAAATATTTTTCCAGTTTAACACAGTCCCCAGAGATGTCAAGCCATTTTTACAATGAGTCTATCTGGTACCCAGATGCTGCAGCTATTCAAATGAAGACAACTGAAGTTTGACTTCTCGCAAAACTCTGCAGACTGTTTATAGTCTGTAATGATGCCAATTAATAGGCTATTTCTATTGCAATTTTCATTAATATACCCTGTTGTTCTATGTTAAAGGATCTTGAATACTGGTTTGAGAGACCACTCACACATTGTTTGGCTTTGAGACTTGGGTTGTAGAGATATGGAAAAAGGAGATTGAGTAGTTTTAGATTAGGATTAAGTTCTTTTTACATTATCAGAGCAACACAATGGCAAATTGATTGATACTACCTGGAATGCAGAATAAACAAAATGTATTATGTTGAATCTATTTCATGAAAATTAATGAAAAACTTTTATTTTGTGAAAAGTGATTTATTATTCTATCTGACTGGCTGCATCTGGCTGACACAACCCTGAACAAAATAAACACTAAGCAGAGAACAGGTTGTATGCAGATGTGAGACACTAACCAGACTACCATTGTGCCATAAATAATTATTAGAATTTGACTGATTAAGATTAGTTGTAGGACCTGCTTTGTGAAAAAAAAACAAAAAAAAATCAACCCCCCCCCCCCCCAAAAAAAAACCCACACTATTTCAATGTGGGCAAAGTGCCAAAAGGTGAAAACTTTTGTTTTCACAAACACTTTATGGTTAAAGAAAAATATGTTGATGACATCTAGATAGAGAGATACTTTATTTATCCCCTAGGGGAAATTCATAAATGCACATAAATGGGTGCCTGCTTTTCAGAGTAATAAAAGAAAAACAAAATGTTCTGAGATGAGCCACTTGCCTCACGGGTTAAGGCGCTGATCATGCACTGCAATATTGACATTTCCCATGTGGCTGGGAACCTTCAGTGTAGTATCAACTAAGACTATAGCAAGATCCACTTTTGTTTGGATAAACTTCTGTGGTATTTGTTTAGTAATTTTTTGTGCATGTTGCTCCCTACATAAACCACTCAGCAGAGTGCACACGGTACAGAAGATTTAACTGCCAAATGTACTAGTACTTGTTTATCCAGACCATTGCTTGACACTAAACATGTTGAGACAAATGCCGTGACATTGCTGGAGTACGGATATTGGCACGAGAAAACCACTGGGTTTCAAAACCTGTATAATTTATCTGAGCAGGCTGTGCACATCTAAATTAAACCCAGATCAGTTTTATGAAGCTTGTTTATATTGTCATTAACAGACAGTGTTGTAAAGCACAAACAATTGCTGATGTTGAACAATATGGAAAATTAAGTCATTGATGAACATTCAGTGACGAATAATGGTAAAAGATAGAAAAGTAACAATGAAACTTATGCATACCTTGTGGTAGGAAGAGACATTCTGTCTGATAAAGTCTAGATGTAAAATGTCAAGAATCCCGTCTACACTCTTGCAGTGCCTTCTGCTCTTTTTCTTCAGTCTTCGACTTGCTCTCCTAAAGGAGTAAGTGATCTGATAAAGCGATGTCAGAAATTCTTGGAAATATGAGTGGACATGCCCTGTTGCTCCTCCTTCCCTCTTAATCCCCCCCCCCCTTCTTGTAGCAATTGTATAAACACCCTGCAACTCTTTTTGCAGTCTTATGATGATTTGTTTTCCAGAGATGTTAATTCTCAACTCATTTTGTTTAAGGTCAGTGTTGTTTTAGAATATGCTTCAACCACATGTGGGACTTTCTAAACAAACGGTGGTGGTATCTACATTGTTATGTTAGAAGATGCAATTAACAATTCTATAGAAAAACAGGGGAAATATATTTTATGTTGTGGGAACATGAGTTCCAGTTTGAGTTTGAGTTTTTAAGACCTTTAGTAAATCACTTTCTGTGTGGTATTAAAAAATGTCTTTATTAGACAATGAGTTTCCTAGGTCCTGTAGATAACAGGAGTGACTGTGCTTGCAATAAGTCTGTAGACACTGACTGAAACTTTCCCAAAAAAGGATTGAACAGTGTCCTATGTACACTAAATTTACTGTTGAAACAATCTCACTTTAAGTTCTTAAAAGGTACATCTCCTGGCAGCCCCAAAAGTATTGTATAACATTACTACAGCAGGTGAAAATATAATTTATACTTCATTGCAAAATATGAAAGAAATTTAGTGGAGTCAACTAATCTTTTCTCATTAATTTAATATAAATATGTAAATGTTGTTAATTTCATGTTAATTCAATTTAAAATCTCTAGTTTTAATTTTCAGACCACCTCTTCTAACCTAAAGACTTGAAATGATGAGTTTAGTGAATTAAACTTAACTTAAAATGATTTACAATGTACCTGCAGATACTCTACAGGAAATTAGGGGATAAAGAAATGGGAATGAAAGACTTGAAATGATGAGTTTAGTGAATTAAACTTAACTTAAAATGATTTACAATGTACCTGCAGATACTCTACAGGAAATTAGGGGATAAAGAAATGGGAATGACATGCACCAAAGGTCAGATGGACATGAACCAGGGATGCGTAGCGCCCTAATCTATAGACCACCGGGATGCCCCTCAAACTTTTTATTCTAACATCAGCAATTGATGTTCTCCTGAGTGGTTGAAATTGTGTCAGTTCACAGAAGAAAGTAGAAATAATAATGATAATAAGGATAATCAAAAACAACACCTTCAGTACAGTGATAAAAGAAACACTGCAGAACATGTCAGATTCAGATGAAATATAAAGACATGAGTGATATGACATTTGTTTCTTTTTCAATTGTAGCAATATGAAGAAAACCAAGACTAAGAGTCTATTGCCATTCTGGCGGCTCTTGTATGTGTGAACATGTTTTTTTTTATCAAATTAGCAAAAACATTCTTTTCTACAAAAATTAAATTTCACACTAAACTGAAGAAAAATAAACATTAGGGTTATGGAAAAAAACTCAGATCGACTTCATGATGTTCCAAATGAGATTTAAATCAAACAACAGTAGGTCATTGTACCTCATATTATTACTTGGGTGGGGATGAAATATTACCTGTATATGTACTCCGGACAGGGTTAAAATCACTGACCAGCGCAGGTGGTGTTAAAATCAGCCCACATCCTCTATACAGAAATAAAATCAAGCCTGAAGGCCCCACTAGCTGTGGTCGCACAAGCATCTGACCAACACTCATTTAAGTGTAGATTGTGTTGCGACAAAATTACTTCCTGTCTGGAATAGATATTGCCTCATTCACTTTGCAGAGAGTATGTCTGACCTGTGAAATTGTGAAACTCATAAATATCCAATTAATTTGAGTTAGAGGGTGGGACTACAATCTTGTTAAGGAAACACTGATTGATTGCATTCTTGTTTGTTTAACTGCATGCTCAAAGAATACATACAGCATAATTACTGGATGGATATAGGGCTGGCACTGAAAGTGATACATAGAGAATAAAGACAAGACAAGTTTTTCACAGCTGCTTCAGTGTCAAGGTCCTGCTTTTGTGCATGTCGGCTTGGTGTCATGGTTTACTGGGAGACATGAATTTGTTTACACCTGCACTTTTCCTGCTAGGACAAGTCAAAATGCCTGCTTTTAAAGATATAGTGATTTATCAAACCCTTGATCATTTTCAATTTGTGAAATTCTACTGTTAGGTGGAAGCAAGACAGCTGCAGCAACTTGCAAAGCCGCCCACAGTATTTCCTCTCCTGCCTCCCATTTCTCGTCAATCCGACCTTGGCACAAGGGAACTTCATGAAAATCCAGAGACAATCAGTGTCATGCCAAACGAGAGTGGTGAGGTTGGGCATCCGGTAAAAAGCTGACAACACATGGAAATACACACTTTTACACAAATTCGATAACTCACAGTTCATAGAAACTTCTCTGCATATTCTCGAGTGAAAGAAAACGTATATGAGCAACTTTTTTCCTTTTTTGCCTGCACAGCACAAATGCAGACAAACATAGACCCTCCCTCTGTAAAATACACTTTGACTTGGAAAGAAAGGCGTAGCAAGTTAGGGAAATGGGATGATCAAAACAATATAGATTAAACTAGAATAATTAACCGTGATTGTTCATGTTATTAGATTAAGATAATAGGGCCCTGGAAATGGATGTCAAGTGGGAACATACAGAAGGGCAAATGGCTTCCAGATAATGAGTTACACATGAATACTGTAGAGATGTTACCACTGCTAAATGTCAAACTGATACTTTAATATAGAAACATAACCTCAAGCTTATCAGATAGATGTATGTGAGAATTGCTGATTATAAGATTTCGATAAAAACATGTCAACGTGCACACAGTTGTATGGTAAGATGCTCACGATATAATGTTAGCATACTAAGGCATTTTTTAATTGATCTCAAAATACAGTAGCTAATGATGGCAGAATTGCAGTCATTACTTTTAGAGGTATTCTCTAATGACAGGAAATATTGCCAAGTGGAAATGTGGTGGTGGTATGTGCTTTGCAATGACATGTCGGGAAATCGCAAAGAGTTTTTTGCGTCATCCAAGTTAAAATAAATAAATGCTGGCTAAACCATATCCTCCATAGTTAATGTTACCACGCCTTTCCAAATTTTCATTAATTCTCCATGGATGCTTTCAATAGAAAAACATGTTTGGACAACCACCACAACAGTCACAATTATGATTTATTAGCAGCATTTTCACTTTTACATTTTTACAAAATATTTTTTGAAATGTTTTGAGAAAGAGGATGAACCAACTAACAAGCAAATCTGTCTGAGGTAAACTTCTGACAACCCATGAAAGAGCAATGCAAATCATGTGGGACAGGTTCTCTGTAACTAGTTTAACTGTAACTTTACAAAGTCGTCATGGTTATAGAGAACCCGCTAGAATTGCACTATATAATACTTGCAGTCAGAAGTATCAAAAACTGCAGTAACTCAAAACTGCAATAATCTAAATTCATCAAGTTGGACCCATTTACACCTACTTGGACTTTACAAAAGAGGTCTTTTGGTAAAGTATGAGTTTGAGGCAGGTTACTGTACGCCTTACATCATGCCTCTGCATTCAGGATTAATGTTTATAATCGTACATCACTTGTTCAGTTGAGATGATCCCAAATTATTCCAGTAATACACAAAAATGAGTCACGATAAAAAAGTAATAAAATCTGATCTTGTAAAGAAAGACTGCCATAATTTCTGTATGTACAGTATGTCACTACTTGAATAAATGTTTTGTCAACATGCAAAAATATACTGAACATTGTGAATAAACACAAAGTTCGTGGCTGGCAATTCTTTCATATTAGACTGTTCAAAGAACACACAAGGAAAGACATTAGAAGACAAACTCTAGATACAAGATCAGAGAGACCAGGTTTTCTTTTGTGTGTTTAACATTTAAACACAAGTCATTAATAATAAGGCCATGTGACAGTTAACAGAGACAGATTCAGATACATACTGTGTCCACAAAGTAAGACATAAGTGCCACTACAGAGACTGTAAACTGTAATCCGATTCCATTTCTCCTACAGATTACATCCATTTTCTCTGTTTACATCCTTAACTTTCATAAAGCACAACATTAAACATAATCTGATAGAGCTTTTTAACTATATAAGAGCATTTTTATCATATTAAGTCTCATGGAATAACATTTTGAGTCATATCCTGTAAATCCACTTTACCCATTATCAGCAATGGAAGTGGAGGACAGCATCTCAGATAGTAAAAGTTACATCTGATCATTTGCATTAAGAATTACCAGAGTCTTAATTTGCTCTGTTCTGTTGATGTAAGTGGATGCAACAGAGCGTTGATATGTGGTCATGTCTGATCCTCTGCGATGATACCTAGTCTTCCTGTAGATGGCGATAACTTTCCTCCTAAAGTGTTGCCCTGAGAGGACATACAGTAGTGGGTTGAGGGTACTGTTGACGAAGGCCAGATACACTGAAATGTCATGTCCAATATTGAGAGTATGAGACCACATCGTCTCATCCAAAGCTTGCAGGTCACAGAGTGTGTCGAGGAAGGTGAATATCTGGAAAGGACCCCAGCACAGTAAAAATAGTAGTGTGACAGCGTACACAAGTGCAGTGGCCTTTGTATCATGAGTGTCATTAAAAGCTACACTCTCCTTCCTCTCAGCTAAAGCTTTGATTATGTTCCCACTGCTGAAAACAATTACCAGAACAGGGAGTACAAAGCCCACCAAGTTCAACAGAATCTGATGGGCCATCTTCCAAGAGCTATCATGAGTGTAATCCAATATACAGGATGTTGTACCATACTCCTCCAAGAACTTCACCTTTCTGTGAACCATAGTTGGCATGCTCAGTAGGAGCCCTAATATCCACAGGGAGAAGCAGGTCACCTTGGCATAAAGTGTCCGCCTCAGCACCCTGGCCTTCATGGTCTTCACAAGTGCTAGGTAGCGGTCGATGCTAATCATGACTAGGGTGTAGATGCTGGTGTAGAAATTGATGATGATGAGAGAGTTGACGAGTTTGCATAAGACATCTCCGTATGGCCAGTTGAAGTCGTTGAGGATGTACATTGCCCAGAAAGGGAGGCCGCACAGGAGAATAAGGTCAGCCAGTGCCAGGTTGCTCAGGAAGATCTCTGCTATAGTCAGACGATCCTTGTGGGCTACAAACACCGCCAGAACAAAGCTGTTAAGGAGAAGGCCTAACAGGCTTAAGATGAAGATGTATGGGGGAATGACAGAGTGGACGATCTCCCAGACTGGACCCACTGGCAGGGATGTTGTGCTGTTTTCAGACCACAGTGTTGCCACAGTAACAAGCTTCGTTGGCTCCATGGGCTAAGACATGAAATTTCAAACCCCATCATTAAAATGCTGTTGTTTGATTCAAAACACACAGTGTTGTTGTTTTTAAACCTGCTGCATCAAAGATTAAAACTGAATCTTTATAGTTCATAATTTCCTATTCACACATAATGAAATAAATAAAACATGAAAAAAAAATTATACATCAACAATAAAAATGTTGCTGATGTCATGACGTTAGTTCAGTTCAGCAGCTTTAGTGCTGATGAAACAGACACTTACATATTGTCATGCATGATTTGTGTTCCTAAGCTTAACAATACTTAAAATACTCAAACAATTCTTATTCTTGCACATTCTTTCAGTTCGCCTTGGTAAGACCTACTATGTTGTTACCATTAGTACTTTTAAAGAACAGACTAAGACTCAAAACGCAAAAAAGCAAAGGATGCAAAATGAGATGTTCTTACCGTACGTTTCATGAACATGTTCCTCCTGTTGTGAAATACTATTGATAAAAAAACACGTCTGGAACAAGGCTCATCTGTGTACACTGAGCCCGTAGGAAGAGTACACACAAGTTTCTTTTGTATACATAGTTGCATTCTTCCACACCCTTGGCCTAGGAGTTCAATATATCAACTTGTTTATGAAAGAGTCAAAATCCGGCCTGTGCACATTAGACACAAGTTGAAACTGCAGTGCACTAAATGTTCTGGAGAGGAGCCCAAACTGCAGACGGCAATGCACCAAATGCGTTGACTTCATCAAGACTAGATCGTCTTACTATGATTTACAATTTTAAGTATTATTTTATCAATGAAAATAAAACTGGCTCTTTTTTCTTGTCTGCAAGGTCAAAGGAAAGATGACCTCACTGTATTATGTGCAGTTCATAATAATATAGTAAACATCCATCTGATTTAACTGAATAGCAGGATTATTTCCTGTTTATACATTCTCTAATACCTCTCTCTAGGTTTTGATGTTGAGATGTTGTGAATGTTATACTTTGACGTAAGCACTTATAACTGATTTATCTCTATCTAATCCATTTTTAATTTATGTGTAATCCTTTCCTAATCTGTTTTCAATTTCATCCTTACGCAAGATGATAAAATAGCAACAATTACACTCAATAACTTAAATGGCTCAAAACCAAGTAACAATCAAACTGGATAGAATACAAAGTGTAAACAGAACTTTTTTTGTCAGTATAAAATCGCTAGTTGAGGCTGTGTTATACCTTTTATGGTCAAAATGATAACAGCACACTTGATTTATTCCATCCAGTCCACTAAGACATTCTGAAAGGAAACCTGGCTCATCTTCTTCCAATGTGTAAGCAATCCTTTTTCATCAAAACAGAGACATCCAATTCTTGTAATAGTCACAGATTGTACTTTATTGAGGAAAACAGCACTCACACATTGTTAAAAATCTTAAATGACGCTAGCATCATTTATTGAAGCCTTAGTGGACAATTTGTCATGTGGAAGGAGAAGGAAATGCCGGCACCCGCAATGGAATAGTCTGTATTTTAACCTGATTGCTTGATTACTGAGGAAGTGCATCTGTGAATGAGCCACACCTGGGGGAGTGGCTACATGTCATCAGAAACAGAACAACAAATAGTAAAAATAGTCAATAGAATATTTCCATCAGAAAAAACATCAGAAAAGCATTCAACAGTTGCACATATCCAGATTAGAGCCACAAACAACCATCCTAAAAAAGATATATAGCCAAGGATGTCATTAAATTCACAGTGTATGCTACACTCAAAAAATATCTAACCTGAAAGGACTTAAGGATAACAGTATACCCAGTCACGATGAAAGGGCCTGGACATTTTAAGTAGAAGGAAATACTTAAATAGAATATATTCAATAAATTTCAAGGGTTTGAAATTAATATTAAAGTTAATCAGAGTAACAGTTGCAAAAAGGGACTCTAAAGGTGTCTCTAATTTAGATATGTGCAACTGTGCTTTTCTGATGTTATGTTCTTTCATTATTTTTTAAATGTATGCCTATATAAGTGTTTGCTTGGAAATATTCTATTGACTATCTTTACTATTTGTTGTACTGTTTCTGATGATGTGTAGCCACTCCCCCTGGGTGTGGCTGATTCACAGGTGCACTTCATCAGTAATCAAGCAATCAGGCTCTAGCATCAGATGTCTATATATACGAGTGATTGAGTTGAGAATGAGGGCTTCGTGCTGAAACGCTGTCGGTGTTTGCCCTGTATTAAAATACAAAGACTATTCCATTGTTCCACGTCTGTGCACCAGACAGAGGTTCTCAGTATTAGGAGTTGTGCGCCCTGCCACTGTTTTCCTTTGATTTGTCATCTGGAATTCAAATGCTTTGTGGCAAATGTTTTTGTTTTTTATGTTGATAATGCAGAAGTCAAAGACAGTAACTATATTTCACTTTATATATGTGCTCTACTCTAAAATACCCAAGTAGTAAGAGCAACTTTTAGCACGTGAAGAAATATAGAAAAATAACTCATGTTCCTTATAGCTGCTATAAAAATGGAGAGCTCCACTAAAGATAACAAACATGAGGGAAATCACAACATCAAGCGCACCTTTGTATGGGAATAATAAGTGGAACAACTGAAAGGAAACAACTTATAACAATAATTAAATGTGGAATCAAATTCAAGATGACAAACACAATACAATATAATGGAAAATGATAATCAAGGTTAGCTCTGGAGGAAATTTACCTCAACAAAACAATGGAGCTGCATATAATCTGACACACACTAAATTTCCTAACATTTAATTTAAATGATTTTACATCTGGAAATTCTTTGTCACATCATTAAAGTGGACTTCCAGAAACATCCCCCCCCCCCATAATATCAAACATATTACTTGCAAAAGTGGAAAATGTTGGAATGTCATTTCACTCTCTTGCCACTTTAGCCTTGTTCCAGATCTCTGAAACACTATCCACATCTCAGTGATGAAAATAAGTCAGGTGTTCATTATCTAGTTTTCATCCAAATATAGCAATTTTCTGGACAGACTTTAATTGAAACCACACCCCTGTCTGTATGGTAGCTTATCTTAATTACCACACAGACAAGAGTACCTTAAGCCAGTTAGCTTAGCTTAGCATAAAGACTGAAAACGGTGAGAACGGTAACAAAATCCACCTTCCATCACCTTTTTTAAAACTCACTAATTAACACATATCTTTTTTGTTGAATCTGTATTTAAAAAAAGTGTAAAATTATTGTGATTTTACATGCCAGCCTATTTCCTGTTTTTTCTTTGAACTAAATAAATGAAATACAAGTTAATTTGCGAGCTATAGAGGGGAATTTTGTCACATTTTGAAAAAGTTTAGCTAACCAGCTACAAGCTATGCTTCATATTTTCCGTATATATAGGTTACCAATGTCTTCAACTAACTCTGATATTGCATTTAAATTAAACTAATTTCTTGAACAACAAATTTTCTGTCTGTGTAGATGAGCTTTAGATTTTTGTACTGTCAGTTTGTTTAGAGTTGAGATTAGCATTGGAATGAGGAGACTTTCCCCACTGCCTTTTCCTCCTGCACAGCACTAGTCTAAACAGATCCCTTGCCCTCTGCTTAAAATGCTTTCCCACAATCACATACAGGAAAGGATTCAATGAGCTGTTACTGTAGCCAAGGTAAGTAGCTAACTGGTTGCCAATGTCCAGCACATGTGCCCATGTGCATCCAGAGATGACTCCATAATGATCCAAAGTATCCAAGATGATCAGAACTTGGTAGGGCAGCCAGCAGAGGATAAACACAGCCAGAACAACAAGGATGAGATATGTTGCTTTCCTCTCCACACTTCCTCTGCTGCATTTTCTCATCCTCTGGCTGCTCCGAATGACTTTAGTGATGTGGTAACTACAAAAGGATACGATAGGAACAGGGATAAGGAAGCCTACTATGCTGACAGTCATGTTGTAGCGCAGTCTCCAGCCTTCATGGGGGTACGCTAAGTAGCATGCATCAATCCCCAAATGAGGGAAGAACTGCACAGAGCGGAAGAGGATAGCAGGGAAGCTGAGCAGGATTCCAGCAATCCAGATACCGACGCAAATCCCACGTGCCCAGAAGGCCCGTCTCTCCCTCCCCTGGGACAGCGGTCTGGTGAGGGCCAGGTATCTGTCCACGCTCACAAGCGTAAGGAACAGCACACTGCAGTAATAATTCATCCCAATGACTATATTGATAAATTGGCACATGGGTTCTCCAAACCTCCAGTGGAACCTGTCGATAATGGTTGCCACCCAAAATGGCAGACATGAAACCATGAGAAGATCAGCCACTGCCAGGTTGCAAAGGTAGATGTCGGCCACAGAGCTGTGCCGCTTCTGGAGACAGAACACGCAAAGAACAAATGAGTTGCCGATCACTCCAAGAAAGCAGATGATGGACATGTAGGCCGGTTGCATGGTGTAAACCCAGTCCCATGCATCTGTGTGGTTGCAGACAAGCTCAGCTCTTGTGGCATTCTCCATAAGTCACTCATCCGCTGAGTCGGGGATCACTGCGAAAGCTGCTGCACAGTCATTTTTAGAGGTAGAAAAAGGAGGGTGTGGTCAACACGAACACATACCAGTAAAACCTTTTAACTGTGTCAACACAGGTTTGATGTAGGTGTTGCTACCTTCACGTCATGATCTGAGTTCTAAATGTGAAGGCATAATTGATTTAATGGAGTGTTGATAATGGTGGTTTATCGGTCAGAGCACACAGCACACACATGCCATCATCAAAGAGTGGAGTCTTAGCAGCAGACACTGTAAGGAGCAACACAGGCCACACATTTATACCTGGATGGACACACACGAATACACAGTGACAATTTATATATTAAAGTTCAACTAAAATTTTCTCCTCGCTTTTGTGCAAGGAAGTTTAAACTAAACTTATACTGCAGACACAGCCATTTTTCATGAGAATAACACTGTTTTTGGACTTTGTGGAAACAGTGTCTAAGGTTCCATCCTCTTGATGGATGTTTCTCAAGGCAGCTGTTGAATGACATTTGAGGACACTGTCATCTTCTGTGATGTGCCACGTGTACGCCATCATCCTGTATAGTCGAGACTTTTTCAACAAGCACACATACCTTAGCATGGGTTATATACTGTTTGTGATTTAAGTCATCCTTTTATTTGTTTTAATTGTTTTTTTCCATTCAGAGAGCAGAAGCTATTCAGCTGCTTTCTGTCCAAGTTGTATCAACTCTTGCTAAGTAATCAGCTGCTCCTGCACCCTCGGTGTTGTGTTCATCCTGCATTATGTAAAGAAGAGGGACTGGCAAGCGTAAACTGTCTTCCTTTCATGGGGTGACTTGTCAGCACTCACAGCAACCCATCTGTGTCGAGATTTGAAGCAACAGGTAACGCACGGAGCAAGGGAGGAAAGTATGGAAAACAATGTAAAGTATGGGAACCTGTTCCCACAAAAATGAATAGATCTTAAATTCCTTCTTTTTCTGAGGATATGTATACAGTATACTGATCCCTTATTTCAATCTCATTCAGACCCATGCTTTTGAAGAAAGAAGAATATATTTATTCCAGATTTGAAAGAAGAGAGTAAAAAAACATGGTGTCATTATCCTAACAGGCCAACAAAAATACATGAAAACAGGTCAAACTATGTATTTTTGGCCTATTCCGTTTGGCCATTTGAGGTAACTTTGTCAGCCTGCATGTTTTTTGTTCCACAACAATTTCCATCTCTGGCAATAGTGGTAAAGTCTGACTCCTAACAAAGATTTCCTGTTTGGCATCACATGTCTTCATTCTGGAGACAAATAGGGGTGTACCCTTGCCCACAGCCCACACTGAGTCAACATTGGGCCATTAAATGGTGGGGTGGCGAGAAATGTATAATGAGACAACTGGTGCCTATCCAGCCAGCATGTTTGTGTGTCACCACTGGAAACTTTTTGACAGAATCCTGTTTTTAACTCTGCAGACAATGAGTCAGAAACATCAGAAATCACTTAGCAAGCAGTTGCTGAGGCACTCTTACATTTTCATTTTTATGCTCAACATTTAAAAGAATTAAAAAGATTCAATGAGACATCCATAAAACCATATGTATATTTTATTTGAATTTTCAATGTTCAGAAGGAAACGTATACTTGTACTATTTACAACCTGACATCAGAAATACAAGAGAGAATATGAAAATTGTATTTACATTATTTTACAGAAACCAGGCAGATTTACATTAAACCTGTACATTCAAGATACTGATGTTTGACAATGTTTGTAACGAGACCAGCCGTAGTTTGTTGTGGTAATTCTATAAAATTGTGGTTAGGTTTTTTCAGCTCATGCTAAGTGATATATAATCATTTAGAATAGTTGAGACAGCTAAAAATGTTATTCTATCTGTAACACCTTAACTAGGAGGGAACATTACAGCCCTATATGACCCTCATTACATTTCCCAAAAATAAACGAAGCTGGAGTTTATCTTTTTGAGAAGAAATCTCATCAGATTGATTTTGAGGAAGGGTGATTTGGTCCAATTACTATACAATTACATACACTGCAAATCTAATCATTTTTAATCATTTACATTGGCACAAGATTACTAAATGATTTGACCACAGTCTGAAAATGATAGCAGTATTTTATATTACAGTCTTTAGAGTAGAGGACAGGTGTGAGCGTGTGGAATCCAGCGTTGCTCTTCTCTTAACGCTCCACTGCTGGAAGACTTCCCGGACTTTTTTCCTGAAGTTCTTTCCTACGATGACATACAGGATGGGGTTGAGGACACTGTTGAAAAAGGCCAGGTAGGTGAAGATCTGGTTGCAGATTTCTAGGACTGCTGATAAGTGACACCCTCCGAGGACTTCTGCTCGTAGGAGCACGTCCAATGTGGTGACCACGTGGAATGGTAACCAGCAGATAAGGAAGGCCAACAGAACGGCCAGCATCAGAGTGGTGGCCCTCTGTTCTGTTTTCTCAGCACTGAACCTCTCTACTGCCTGGATTTTCAAAGCCTGGATAATTTTGATAGTGCAGAATGAGATAATCGAAATGGGGATGATGAAGCTAAAAATGATCAACAGCCCATCAAAGAGCAGCTCTATGACGTGGCTTGGGTAGTTCAGAAAGCATGCGTGAACATCGTACTCAGGGAAATATTTCACCTCCCGGTAGACGAGCGTGGGGACACTCAGGAGCAAACCAAAACCCCACATCAGCAGACAGCCCAGTTTGGCATACTTCGGCCTACGCATTCTGCCATGGGACATTGTATGCACCAATGCCACATAGCGATCTATGCTGATCAGAATGAGAAAGTAGAGGCTGCAGTAGACATTCATCTTAATGCCCAGGTTGATGAGTTTGCAAAGGAACTGACCAAAGGGCCAGTTGAAACCGTTGGATATGTTGACAGCCCAGAATGGCAAACAGGACACCAGGACGAGGTCGGCAGCAGCCAAGTTGCTCAAGTAGATCTCGGCTACGGTGCAGGGCTTCTTGTGGAGACAGAATACCATCAGGACAAACATATTAAACACAATTCCCAGCACAGAGATGAGCAGGATATACACTGGCTGACTGGTGTTGAGCCACTGCCAGTCATCCTGCTCAGGACACCCAGTGCCATTGGTGTTGTTTTGGTCTCCATATAGAGCTGTGGTGCTGAAGTCTGGGACGCTGTGAAGAACATAGAAAAAAGGACAATTAAACATATATGCTTATTGACCTTCTTGCTGAGGCTCTGTCCAAAACTAGTAAAATCCATCTACCAGCACCTATTCACCTTTTCCAACTCCTCAGATGTATCGTGTGTGTGTGTGTGTGTGTGTGTGTGTATTGTTGTAGTGGAAAATTCACCACTGTATAGCTGAAATCAAACAAAAAAATATTTGATTTAAAATTAATAAACACCTGCCAATGCTGAAGACATTTCTCCTTGTACAACATGTTATTGAGGTCTTTATTTGTATTGCATTCAAACAACACAAGCCACCATAAAAAAAATACTTTGAGCTTCTACAAATAGCCAATCTTCAGTTGAGCATCAACTGCACACCAGTTTATAAAACAAAGTGCCCATCTCCATACTGTACATCAGCTGCATATGGAGTCGCTAACTGCTGCAGTGCAACCTCAAATTATACAATCTATCAGCCAGCCTTCCCAACAATCATTAATTTCAATTGTACCTCAGCCCCAGACACAAATGACCACTAATGAGCAACAGGCTCAGCTCCGTTCCATCTTATTCCCTTGAGGGTGCTCTGCACAATATGAGATATCATACTCGTATGTCATATCTTACTCGGCTGAACTATTATTATGACCAAGTCAACTGTATTTTCAAATTATATTCAGCAGTTATAAGGATGTATTTGAATGCAGTGCAAATTATTAAGTCAATAGGCTGCAATTTAAGAGCAAACATCAAACCGTCAAATGTGTTACTGTAAGATTTATTTTTGCTGTAAAGAGAAGAATCCAGTACTGGACAAATTGAATCCAGAAATGTGAAAAATGTGTTAAAAAAAGAAAATGTTGTTGACAATAACCAGATGTTTGGCATTAATAAGGCTCATGGTTTTCAGTTTATCTTCTAATATTTGGGGCTGATATATGATAACTACAGTCAATGTAATTTTCATTCAAATTTCCTTTCTATAAACACGTGTTACTGCTGCTGCTCAATGACACGTTAAAGACTAAACTTTTTTTTTGAGGAACATAAGAAGACATGTTTCTACTGGGTTCATCTCCAAGTTTGTTTTTTTTGTTTTGTTTTTTTTAACTAAATTGTTTACTGTTATGTATCAAGATATTCTGTCACCCAACCTATCTTGACAGCAGCAGCTGTCTTAACACGTCAGTAAATTTTTTCTTTTTTTTTCTTTTCAAACCAGGTTTCTGGTTTCAGGTTACAGTGATCATGTAACTTCATGTAAATTCTCAATGTTTAAAGATATAATGTTTTACTGATTATGTGAAATATTTTTTTACAATAAATAAAGCAAAAGAAACATGTACATACCTTGTAGGTAGAAGAGTCATTCCTCCTGAGTAAGTCTAAGGAGACCAGAGAGTTCCAGATGCCCTGCTCCACTCTCACCAGCACACTCCCTTTCTCTCTCCTCTCTTTCTCTGACTCATTCTTTTAAAGGAAACTGTAATTAAAGTGATGTCTGCCAAAAAGTCATAGTTCAGTCCCCTTTCCTTCTCCTTCCTCCGTAAGTATCAAACACAGCATGGACACATTTGATGTGACAGACTAAGTGTTTATTTTTTAATATTTTTAATTTCTTCAAACTTTATTGCCATTTTCAAACAGAAGCAGGCAATTTACATTAGAGCAGAACCACCTTGACATTGGGCTTCATTTTACATATTCACCTGTACAGTAGATGAAATAGCACCTTGCAGTAGTAGGACATTCACACAAATACCTCTATTCAGATATGCATACACATCCATAAACTCATGTGTGTGCGTGCGTGCATGCATACATACAAATATATCTACACATACATAGACACATATACAGATTCGCATACATAAAGCGAATATAGTTCCTAGCTAAGGTAGTCAATAACTGGTGCCCATCTTCTTCTAAAAGGATGTAACTATAGCTGTAGCTGGGCAGTCATGTGTTCCATCATATATGGAACATATATGACTTTTTATAGCCAATGAAATTCATTGTTATAGTCATTTTTTTCATCAACAGAACACGCAGTATGTAACACTGGTCTGTGGTAAACTGATGTTCCGGCAGTATATCCAGGGGAATTTGTTTCCAATCCCACAGTTTCTCCAGAATTTGTTGGTATATTATTTTTAAAGGCAGAAACTATCAGCAGGGTTCAGAAGAAATTCATTTTTATCTTGCAGTGAAATTCTTCCCACAGCTGCTCTGTCTCTAATCTCTTAATGTCCCTCTCTAATTCAACTTGTTAGGCTAGCCTTTGCTTTTTTACTCTTGAAGATATAGCAATAATTTTCCCTCTCATCACTGCTTTGGCCCCCTCCCAAAGAGTAGAGGGTGAGACTGTGTCATTATCATTTAAGGCCAGATAGTCAATCAAATCTTTTCTTGTTGAATCGTTTCATTGTTTAAAATTGAGACCTTAAGTCTCCAATATTTAAACTGTTTATTTGTTCCAACCTTTATCTTTAAGATGACATGGGGCATGATCTGATATGGTAATTGGCTCTATATTACATTCACTAGTCCTGTACATTTCTTTACCAGATATCGAGAACATATCCGACCTCGAGTAACTGCCATGTACCTGTGCATGAAAGTAAAATCCTTATCTCTGGGATGGAGGTGGCACCAGATATCCACCAAGCCCAGTTCGCCCATCATTGCCAAGAGCAATCCAGGCAGTGTGAGCACATTATTGAGAATTCCAGTGGAAACAACTACATATTTGAATATTATCTGTCTTTTTACCAGCTTGTTAGTCATCTGTCAAGCAATGAATAATGAATTGCACTAACTTGTATGAAAGGCGCTATCATAACATAATTTGGCAAGGGGCTGATTTGCTGGCTAATCAGTCATCTCTAATTCCTAGAAGATCTTTGTATGGCAATTTGTTTATTTTCGCATTTTAGCTCTTCACTTGGCACAATGAGGGATAATATGATTGGTGCAACTTAATGCTCTGCTTGCACACAGATTGCAAAAAAGGTGGCGAGGTCATATTTCACTCACAAGTTGTAAATAAATTTGCAAGGACCTGCACTCTCACGTACTCATGCAAAAGTATGGCATTTCCTCTGTGAAACCTGTCAACATCAAAAAGGAGATGAAATAATCCCATGTTGCAAAATTTGTTGAGACGGGTTGTACAATCTTCACACTATTAAACCACCCTAAAACCCTTTCTGCTGTGTTTTGCTGTTTTGATAAACTTATAAATGGTTGTTACTCACACTTGCCATCCAATCTAAATATTCATCACCCCTACCTACATAGCCCCTTTTGGATTTTTTGTTAAACTAGTGTTGTTTTCGGCCTGAATACGTGGTAAGAGCTGAAAAACTTGCTCATTTAAGTTGTTACACTGCTGCTGCTGCTGCTGCCGCTATGCAAATTTGTCTGCTGTAAGACATTTGATATCATGGATTACATTCCTCCTAATGGTGTGGTCCTGTGCTTCTGGCCCTGGCTGTTCCAAGTTTCTGGTGAGGATCCCTCTTTGTGTGCCTCTTGAATGTGTTTTGTTTCCCCAGGCTTGACCCGCCCAATACAGCAGGACTGGTTTCTGTATCAAATAAGCAAGTCCTCCTATCAGACTGATTGTGGTAGGCCTCTTTACCCTGCTGTTGTTTTGATGTGGACTAAGTGTCATTTTTAGGGCTAGAAAGGGTAGATGGCAAAGTTCAGCGCAGAACAACAAACCGAACAATTCACCCTTTTGGCATTGCCTTGATGTTGCACATTCATCATCCATTGTTGTTCTCCTGTTATATTGTATCCTGTATAATGATACCCTTCCTCTCGGCGTTATGTCAGTATCCGACCCTCAACTCTCTTCCTTCACTCAACTTAATCTTCCAAACTAAATTAAAGCTTATAATAGACAAATTGCGGATAATCAGATTTTCTATAGATTTTCTGTACTGTGCTCAAATAGGCATGTGTGTGTGTGTGACCTGTGATTATCTCAGAAACAGCATTTGGTTGAGCAACATGGCCATTTGAGAGACAAGGACACCTAAATAGCAAGAATGCACTTTAAACCAAAGGCCATTTTCAACTTAGCTTTGAGTAGAGTAGACAAAGGGCTTTAGTGCAGTCAATAATATATGAAAACTAATCTGGTGTGTTAAAGTCATATGATTAGTATGAGTTAAATGCATGACCATGAGGAAGTAAGTGGGCTGAATGTCTCATTTTAACAAGACTGGGATCTTCCTTAAAGTAATGTTGCAATAATTTCATTTCCCCACATCAGGTTGGTCAAATCCTCATGATATTCAGTAGCACATACCTAAGAAGTTTAATTTTTATCATTCACAAACCATTAATCTTGTTTTTAGGGAAAGGATCTGTATACTGGTTGGTAACCAGTGACCTCAGAGTGACCTTCAGCGAACGGGAGCCCTGTAGCAGTTAGAATTCAGTTGTAGATCATAAATTGGTTCTGGGGCCATTCTCTAGCCCACCATTAGTTTCTCTTGACAGGTTGTAGTAGGTTGTCAACGGGGAGATAGCTGAGACTTCCTGTTGTTGCAGTGGACAAACTTCCTCTCCTCATCCACCTATTCTTCGTTTCTTAAAATGATAAGAATCAAAGTCAGATGTATTATTTGATTGATGTTTTTATTCATTTGTATGGTCGACTGGTCTTTATACTATAACCAAATGCATGTCAAATGAGACTTCAATAGAACAAAAGTAGTTATATAACATCTTTTTATTACAAATAATGAATGGCCAGGGTTTATGTTAGAATATTTACTTAAGAGTTGGTAACGGTATTAAGTTATTTAAGTTTTAGATCAATATTCCTTTGAGCATATGCCCTGACAGAATGCTTTGAGACCCTTAACCCTAACCCTGACCCTGAATTTTGATGGAATATATTGTCTCCTGCCAGGTTCAGCTCTGAACTCTATTCTATTGTTAGAATTTTTGCTTTCTTTCTGTTTGTTACCAAGATTAGTTCTGCTCCATATAATTGGACCAGACTCGTCTTAATGTAAAGAGAATTACGTGAATAACTGCAGTTAAACTATTTTGATTTGTAGACATGTAGAGACACTTGTTGTAATCGACTGCAAAGTGTCTTGGGTTAAGGACATGGATAAATGTTTGACCTGGGTCTTGCCTCTCCTATTTGAAGAAGAACAACTGATCCACAACCTATTTCTCGCATCTTTATAAATCCTGAACTGATTTATGTAATCAAATTTCATTTGAAATTTTTTCCAAATCTCTGAAGTTGAATCTAAAACGAAAGGTGGCTATTTAAAAATGCACGCAGTGTTGTGTGGGTAGGTGACTTATGACTTAAGTATCATAAATACAATGAAACGCACAATGAAAACTCAGATGCTGACAACATTTCTGCTCCAAATCACTATTTTGGCACTGAAAGTACAAATACAGGTTATTTTTAGTAGCATAAAATTAATTGAACAAACTGTCACTTTAAAGATATGTACTCTGTCTTCCTGAGAATGTCCTTAGGAAAACATTGTTTTATTTTTTGTTTTGTTTTTACAGGATAATCTGCACTGTTGCTGCCTATAAATAACTTATCTTTTGGCCCAGTAACAATAGTAAACCGCTGCCAACCGTGACTGAGTTATTTGCATTTTCCTGCTTCCTGCTGCAGTACATCATGGGTGGATAGAGAACTAAACTTAAATTAACATAGCTTGTTTCTATTGTCTTGTGGGCAGTTTTTATTAGAAACTATCTTCTACTGAATGTAAAAAAACAACAACAAAACAATAAAGTGTCAACACTAGGGTCTATAGTTTATCCTGCGTAATCAATATATTGGAAAGAAAAGCTGCTGTTTGGTTTTTCAAATATGATTTTCCAATAATTTGAGCACCACAGACGCAGATCTGTTCACCTTCATCGTATTGGGATGGCGTCAGAAGTCTCAGTGGTGGTTATCACCAAACCACAGCAAATAAAAGCTTAATTGTCTGCAGGGCTAGATTAGGTAAGTGGAGAAAAAATCATTCATATGCCCAAACATAACATTTATTCAATTTAAGACCCCTTGGCCCAGTCCTTCATACATTTATAGAGACACACACCAAGAATCCCTTTACATTACAATACATTAACTGACATGTAGTAGACTCTAAAGTAATTTATTATAGTCTGTCTGCTGCTGTTAGTTATGTCTCAGCAGTGTGTAATGAAGTATATAACAAATGTCTGGACAAGGGGGCGGCAGCTCAGAAATACTCAGCTCATTTCCTGTCTCCTTCTGCTTGTCTCTTAAAGTTTTTTCCAGGCTGTGAGCTCCATTACTCGGTGCTGATCCCACCCCGTTCCCTCTTTCATAAGTCATCACAGATTTGAGACAGTGGGGAACAGCTCCTCTCGCACAGTTTACATATTGTTTTCACAGCTGTCCGAAACAATCAGGGCCTTCAACGAGCGAGAGCTGGAAGAGATGGAATCAAACTAATCCCAGGGTTTGGGAAGCTGGGAGTGGCCCTATAGGCCTCGGCTCTTGTTTGAAACCACTAATGCAACTTTGATGAGCACTGTGTGACACCACTAATGCAGCCAGCCAGGGTACACAAAGCCATTTCTTCAAAAAATACACAGCATATACACAACAACAACAACTCAGTTTTTCTGTTTTTTGCTGTTTTAGATCTGATATGAGTTGTCTCTGTACAACAGGGTGAGACAGTTTGGGGAAAGTCATGTGTATCCCCTTTCTTGTATATTGTTCTCTAATTTAGAAATCCTGATGCATCATTTTCATTTCAGCTTGAAAACACAAAGAATTAGAACTAGATTTCACATCCCCTTTTTCATATTAATAAACTAGCTATTGCAAAACATTATGCTATACTGTGAGTCAGCAACCGGTGCTCTCGTCAGAATCTTTTGTTTTTGTTTTTATTCAGTATACGTGAACATCAGACGAAATAAACATTCAAGTTATGCAAGGAAATTTGCCATTTACGGTGAAATAAACCTGTTTATGGCCACAAACCAAGCTCAAAGCTTGTGTTTCTGGCTGTGGGTGTTTAGAGTTTAGGGAAGAACTGAATTTGAGGTAAACTACGTGGGAGGAAACCACTTCATCAGGAATGAATATTTGGTCATTCAGCTGCTCGCAAAGTTGGTAATTGTTGGTATGACTACAAATTATTTTCCCGAAGTATATAACTTCTAGAAGGCGTCCATTTTGTTAACATTTGCAAGTGGTGTTCAGCAACCATGCGTCAGACCAATTACTGAAAGTTTTATATGCTGTGTCACCACCTTGGCAAATCATTTAGTCTCATACTCTGTTAAACATCTAGAATTAAATCCATTGTGTAAGACATGAAACGATAGAAGCTTTTTATTATTACAAAAATCTGCTCCTCATATTTTTTTGTTTAGATTTTCCACCATGAAGAGGATTTCTGATAAACTCTGAAATCTTAAATACACTATAAGACAAACAGATGAGAGGCATGTTTTGTCTCACACAGTTGAATATTTTGTCATTTTACTCTGATGCAGACTGACAGATAATATAGTCAACATTTGCCTCAGAGCGACAAGAGAGATGACTGCATGTTTCACTGAATGACTTTTGACAAAATGGTGACACTACCAGTGGATTGCTACTACATATCACTGACTTGTCTCCTCCATATCCACGAAACATCTCTTCCATCTGAAGAGAAAAACTCTTAGAAAACCTGATGCATTGACAAAACACTGTAAACTTTCACACTTTCAACCTCCATTTGAATAATCTAGTTGTTTCTTATCAAAATACCACCAAAAAAAAATGAAAGTATTATTAGAAATCCAGCAAATCTGGTTAAAAATTAGTTGAATACAGTGATGTTAGAATTTAAACACATAATATCTCTTCTCATACGCATATTATGTTTCTGTACAATATCATGAGATCTACTGTACTTAACGTATACAAATACTACAGTCATGGAGGCGCCTCGTGGCTCACCTGGTAGAGCGTGTACCATCAAGGCTTAGTCCTTACCGCAGCTGCATGTCATCCTCTCTCTCTCTCTCTCTTTCTCTCCCCAACCTTCCTGTCCTTCCTATCTCTCTTTCACCGTATCTAGAATAAAGGCATAAAAAGCCCAAAAAAAAAAAAAAAAAAACTTCAGTCACGTTTTGCAAGGTACATAACCTATTTATTGTCTGAGTATATAGTCTGAGTATATAAGTCTGAGTATAATATACTGTTTATACTCTCTATCTCTATTCAACGCTGAATTCCTGCAGGTTTTACTCTTTTATGCTCTATTTGTTGTCAGTCTGTGTGTAAGTATATTTACAGCTACTGAAAAGTGAAGTCAGATTCTTTTTCCTTTTTGTACTCTGCCAATAAAGTTGATTCTGATTCTACAGTATACACTGTGTAATGCATGTCCTGTATATTGAGCCCTCTGCTGGACAAAATGTAAAATGTCTTGGAGATACACTAAAAGTGAGAGGACAGCCAACCCTCATATTTTGAAATCACACATGCACATTACAACATTTATGGAAATGCATTAGACTTCCATACACACAACACATTGTGTTGATGTGACTGTAACAGAATATTTATCTGAGGCTACTGAAATATTTGATTATGAACACTCTACTACATTTTAGTGGAAAATATTTTTTACTACTTTAGAGCTATAGTTACCCATTTCTTTACAAATTAAGATTTAGCATTCATAACATATGATCATTTGATAGAATATGTGTAGACATAACTAAATAAAATACCAAATACTTTATCATGGCATGCATTTAGAAATAACAATACCAAAATAAACAATTTGACCAACACCATTAAAATGCTCTCACACGTAAAAGTCAAAATTCTAAATTTTACTCATGCAAAAGTACAAAATGAGGTAGCAAATGTAAAAGTACTCATTATGCTGAATAGCCCTTATGAGACTAATAAATATCATATATATATATATATATATATATATATATATATATATATTGATGCATTAATGTGTACATCACTTTAATGCTGCAGTGAGTAAAGTTGCAAACAACTTTAATTTCTTTATATACTGCCGGGTATCTTGTGAATTTCCCTAGGGGATCAATAAAGTCTTATCTTGAAATATTACATCATAATTTATTTGTTGGTTATATTTTCTATTATTAATCTGAAACTGCAAGTAGCCTAACTAAAGTTTTCAATAAAATGTAGTGCAGTAAAAAGTACTATATGGATGTAAGAAAAGCATCTGAATACAAGCAGTGCCTTTATTTCACACAGAAAAGACTTTACAGGTGTCATAAATCATAAATAACATAGCAGATATTGGAACTGCCACAAACAGGAAGCAGTCTCACTGGCTCACTTGCTTGTGTTTCAGAGTGAGCTCAAGATGACAAAGCTCCACATCGATCAGTCTCTGCTCTAAAATAACACCTGTCAGACAGTCATCACCACACAGAGAAACGGACAGACGCTTTCCCACTGTTAAATCCTGATCCTTTTCTTCCCCATTCTTTTGAATTCTTGCTCATCTCAATCATCTTGTCATTTTCTGTCAGCCTGTGCATCTGTCTATCCGTCTCGCTACTTGTCTCACTCTCCGTTCAATAGATCCTCCATTAGCCCCCAGGAGTGGCTTCCACTTCAATTTTGGCCAGCAACCGTACTAGTGAGACTCGACTATGTCTGCCAATGGATGCGCCAGGCGAACGGAGTGATACATGTCAGTCTCCATGGTGACGGGCTGCATGTTCTGCATGCTGATATCCAATCATATTCAGTGTAGTGACAGAGCTGTGGCAGTGGTCTGCTGAGGGACGGGTATTTATTCCCAGGCCTCCTCTGGTACTTTCTGAGTCCTACATTTACATCTGCTTCACTGTATTATAGGACCAGGTTCCTCCTTATACATTGAATGTCATATCTGCTTTGTATTTAATGATTGAAAAAGTTCACCTGTGACCCGAGTGTCTCTCCCAGCAGGCAGCAGCATAACAACAGCTGTGCTGGTGGGTTTTTTTTAACTACTCTGTGGCTTAGGGGATGGCAATGTTCGTCTGGCACTGGGTTGGTCCATTTCTTCTACTTAGAGTAAAATATCTCAACCATCAGTGGATGGATTGGCATGAAAATTTGTACAGACATTCATGTTCCTCAGACGATTAATCCTGCTAACTTTAGTGATCCCATAAAAGTTTCCACCATAAGGTTGACATTATTCGCTTTGTATACCATCTAAATATCTCAGTATCTAAAAGAATGACTGGCACAAAATGATGTTCATTCAAGGTTGCAAGAAGATGGAGCTGAATAATTTTGATGATCCCATGACTTTTCCTCTCCCACAATAATCAAATGATAGTATGCTAACACGAAGTGAACATGGTAAACATTATACCTGCTAAGCATCATCATGTTAGTGTTGTCCTTGTGAGCACACTGGCTACTTATGTTAGCATTTAACTGAAAGCGCTGTGTTCTTCACAGAGCCAGCATGACTATATAGACTCTTGACTCCAAACTGATACTACTTTGCAAACAGTGTGAATACTGTATGGCTTGATTAAAAAATGAATGTTCATATTAATAAACGGTAATAACGGTAATATGCTTAATAAGTTGGAGATTTGGCTCAAGGCACAGGGGTGCAGGGAGCATCCATCTTGCTCAAAGGGCAGCTCCGTCATAAATCCCTCTCTCTTTCTAAGGATGTTTTCTGTACGAGATGACAGGCGGAGACAGACACTTTGTCTGCCCTCCTGCCTCATTGCAGAGAGAGCTAGCCATCCACTCAACAGCAATACTTAATCAAAGAAATAGGGCTCCTGCCTTTTGGATGACGGGCGATGCTGAGCTCCCATCATGGAGCAACAGTAATTAAGTATTTTCACTGAGGCTGCTGCAGCGTCAGGGGATGGTGGCAGAGCCCGTGGGATTGCATTATAGACTCTCTTTTCCCTGCCACACTTGGCACAGTATTTACCCTCCCATGCGATTGGAGGTAGAAAGGAAAGTGTAATGCAGAAATGATTCACATGTGACTTCTTTTACATTTGGCCTGCGTCTTGTGTCCTAACAAATAACAGCAAGACTAAAACAGTCGGTGAGAAAGCTTTCAATTATGACTCTGATTTGGGGGGAAATTAAGAAATTGAATCTTATTGATACACATCATCAGTTAACCACCCTGTGTCAATTTTCAGTAGGATTGTTAATGCTATCCCATCACAAATGATCCTGTTCATGGGGTTATCATCTTGTTTAATTATTCAGATTAGTCAGAGCTGTAGGTGCTGCTCTGTGTGCTCCTCATCACAGGATATTAGCTGGATTGACAAGCATCTGTAATGAGCAGCATCATTAGAGACCGAGTGTGTGTTTGTGGGTGAGAAGGAAACACAATGGAAAGAAGAAAAACCCAAGATAAAAACAAACAAAATCAAGGTCCAGAAATGGCTGCCACAAGCTAAAGGTGCTGTCCAAATCCATTACAGCCTGCTGTTGCCATGGTAGCAGCCTACCTAAAATCCTTTTCTCACCAACCCTTCTTCCTTCTTATACGTTATCAGGAGACAATCACACAATGGCAGCTGGTGAAATCTCTGTAAAAACCTCTGTTTAGCCGGACGACACCTCATGTAGTCATGCCTGTGCGCTCAGTTACCATCAAAAACTGAGCTCTTATATCTTGTGCCATACGAGTGCCTGTTTTAATCAGACAATCACACCGGGGAAGTAGCGGGCAGCTGTGGGGTAATAGCTGTTGACGAGAACAAGCAATCACTATTCTTCTGTGAAAGTGGCCGCAAACAGTAAACTTTGTGATCAAAAGCACGTTATTGATTTTGATAATAGATATAAATCTTATGGGGAAAAAGGAAAACGGAAAACAAATTAACATTAACCTGCAGCAAACTAATGTATATCCATTATCCTCAATCTATTGTGGTCTGCTGCCATGAGCTCATTCACCAGGGGACAGCCATTAAAAAAAGTCAGAAAGCTCTGAAGTCATCGCAGGCCCCGAACAGACTAATGCTGGAAAGTTCAGAACGTCATGTTGCTCAGCAGCTACACCCAAATCCTCTCCAAAGTTTCAGCTGTAGGCTACATAAAGCTGATAACTTCTGAAATGTGTTGATGCTGTGTGTATATTATTCTAAAATTAAATACTTACTTACTCGTATGTACTGTATATTATATAATGATGGTAGGAGAATCTTGTTAAAATGTTCATATGATGTTTTTTTTTTTTTTAATGTAATACAAGACATATCATGCATGAAATAAGAAGTCAATGTCATTACTGTATTTCCACCATGGAGCTGCAGTGAACAAACGACAGACTCATAAAAAGGCATTCAGACAGCCAGGGATTCATACATCAGTACAGAGAGTTTGCATTAGCGCAGCCACTAACACTGTGAGCACTGCCAATTACAAGCTACAACAAACAACATAAACAAATACCTATGCTTACGGCTCTGATACGTCTTCTAGTCGCCGATTTTGGTCACCACAGACTCCTCATCTGAGTCTGGGCCTGACTGAGGCTGAAATGTGTGGCTGAGTCTCTCTGGTGTTTCCTCTAACGCCAACCATCTTGATACACACTGCTCTTTCACCTGTCGGCGAAGCCTTGTCAGTACAGAGAGCGAGATTTTGCATTAGCGCAGCCACTGCAAGTTACAAGCTAACAAACAATGAAAACAAATAGTTATGCTTACTGTTCTGATATGTCTTGTAGTCGCTGATTTTCTCCTCAAAAACTCTTGCATCTGGGTCTGACTGAGGCTCAAATGTGTGGCTGAGTCACAAAGGCCTGCAAACCGAAATATGTCAGTCTCAAAGTTCTTGTTCATACTACAACTTTTGATTTCTCAAACCAATCCATATTTAGTCATATAGCGTCCATGGCTTTGTTTTACATTGTTTGTTCCACATCTTCTTCATCACTGAAACTATGCTTGCGTGGCACACTTGTCAAAGACGGCTTTATTTATTTATTTTTTACTTTATCTTAGACAAGGCTGACAGCTGTATTTGCCATGTAATTAAATCTACCCAACCATTAAGGCACAGAACCGCTACAAGCTCTTCTCAGTTCTCAGTTTCAGGAAAAGATGCCAGTTTCCTCTTGAGCTGCTGAGCTGAATGATGCTAGCAAGTTAAATCATAATCCTAATCATATTAAGATCAGTGTGAAATTATTGTAAAACACTGTTAACATCGACACCAAGTGAAAGACAGTACTGTGAGCTGTTGGTGTGTAAAGAGTTTTAATTTATGCATGATTCTGTCTTCATTGATGGATGTTGTTTGGAAGGTGTTGTTGAACCTGCACTTCACAGATGTCTGCAGGCTCCGGATGATACAGTATAGCTCCAGTGTTACTCACTCCCTCACACACCCACATAACCACAGACACTTGTGCAATGTAATAGATATCCTCTCCTGCCTCTCTGCTAGCTGCTGTGATGCTTTCTCACAAATAAAAATTCTCTGTTACTGGCACATTTATGTGACACATTATATAGATGATAATGTGTAGCCTTTTGTTACGGCATGGGATAAGTATAGACACACACTGTACGTTCCAATGTGTTCTCTGAAGAGACAGTTTGACAAGATGTGTCTAAGCTGCTTGGCATACATTAGCATACCCGGCACCTCATCACCAAGCTGTCACTCTCGACTGGACAGGAGTCGAGCCAAACTAGTACATCCTTCGAGACACAGGGGCAGCAAAGGAGGAGTAAGTCAACTGCTCTTTATATCCTCCTGTGACACATCCTTCCCTTCCCTTTCATCATACTTTCAGACTGATTAATCTTGTCCCAGCTTGAATTAACATTATCTGTTATTCACAAGCAAAGCAAGCCTCATCTTGCACGGACCACATAAATAAAACAAAGTCTTAGCCACTGTGGGTTTCTCGCAAACTATCACCTGCAAGTCTAATAATTACCATGCATTAGCACAGATTAGCCCAGGCAAGGTTACTGGCTATCCATCTGATCTTGCTCTTTCTGAGGGATTTTATGAGGCTCCTTTCCCTCTAGGAGTCAGAGACTGTTTCCAAGACCCCTGGGGCTTTTATTTTTGTTCACAGTCAAGTCACTTGATCATACGCAGAGGAAACACAACAAGCAGTGAAAGCAATGTGAAGGTTGTTCGAAGATCATGCGTAGCTGACTTCACTTCCATCTCTTATCTTGTCTGCCGAGGGGGGGGATCAGAAAAGCCCATGGCGGATTGGAAGGGAGATGATCCATATATTATCAAACCAAGCTGCTTTTTCAGTGGGGAACGGGCTGATTTAGTCTGTAAGGTGGCGTAAAGGTTGAGCAGTGCAGTTTCATGGAATTATGAATGTGATCTCTAAATGTTTTTGACATCGCTTTTCCCTTGGGTGACAGGGTCACTCTGGATATATTTGTTGTGGTTATAAAAAGCACCTGTGACTGCTGGGATCTCAGTAAAGGTGTTAAGTCAAACTATACATTGTTTTAACACTAAGATTTTAGCCATAATAGCAGCATAGTGCCACAATAAATTTGTTAAAATACTTTGGTTTATCACCAAACACCTAAACAAGTAATCACAGAAATGTTAACTCACTTTTTATTCATCAATTAAAGTAATTTTAGCTACTGGTGGAACATATAACCGTAGGTAAATGTAACAACCGTAGCCAGAAATGTTCAGAAGCACTTCTTTGGAAATTATTTGTCTTTTTTTTTACGTAAACAAGACCATGTTACAGGACAGAGTTTTAACATTGTGAGTTGTTTTTACTTCCTGCGTAGTCTTCCTGTTTGCTCAACACAAGGAATATGAAGACAGAGAGAGGTGCACGGGGATCCACAGAGGAGTGAATCCCGGTGGTTTCTAAACAACCTGAGCCTGTGTCAAAATGACAAATTGGCGCCATCTACGCTTAGCTTTGCTCCCACCTGATGCTCAGCAGCGACCGTTGATGTCTGCCAGTGGGTTCGCTTCATCAGGACCAAAGCCAGGTGATTCAGGCGGAAAAAACGTGGCGCTTAGACACATTCTCGCATCATCAAACACAGACGATGAGTGAGCCAAAAGTTTCCATTCAGCCACCAGTGCTCCCAGCGCATCATTCTTCACCTGACACTTTGGGCCCTGATGAACTGGTTCAGTGGACATGAATGTTTGTTGATAAAAGAGCCAATGTGTATTGATACAGAAATTTTAATAGTAGCATGTCTTTACAAAAGGAGCGTTGTGTATGTGGTTTACAACATGTCTAAATATTTCTACGTCAACCATTTATTAAAAATAACAGGCTTGAAAAGTCTGTCTTTGAACATCGTATAGGCTACTTACACTCATAATAACAAGAGATTAGTGTCTTCTCCTTACATGGTACAGTTGATACAATAAGCCAGTATTGTTTGTTGCAGTGTATGAACATTTGAACAGATATGGTGTTTACAAGACAGGTTGGTATCCTTTAATCTTAAGCACATTGATGTTGTCATCTAAATCCCAGGAGAAATATTTGTTACTAAAAAAAAAGAGTCTTCTGTCTAAGCGTCTGTCTAAATATATAGATCAGTCTGTCTAAATATATCGATCAGTTAGTCAGGTAAAGAAAGACCAGTTGACAGATAAAACAACTTGCTGACTTTGAACACACATTTGAAAAAAACCCTAAATTATTAGTATTTTTATCCCGTTGTCGTAAAAAGGAAAGAAAAAAACTTTGTCAGCAAAGCACAGACATTAGTTGGCAGTCAAATTCTACCAGCTATATATATATATATATATATATATATATATATATATATATGCATCTGTGGATGCAGGTTGATGCTTGAGACTGACAGTAAAGTTATTGTTCCCAATTAGATTTGACAGTAACACAAAAATAATTCGCTGAACAGTAGCTTAATAAAAAACTAAATTTCATTTGACACAGGAGGCATCACCTCCCCACTCACATTGGTATACATTTACCACAAAGTTCACTAGAGATCTGGTCAGTGTTACATTACTTCTGGAGACATAGGCTACATTTAGCATTTTCCCACATCTGCCCTAACATCTGTTATATCTTCATCTTCTGTTGCTGCCAGTAATTTTTCTGCGTGATGAAAAAAATAATAATTTACAAGCTGTACTCACTGAGAAAAAACAACTACAGAAGGTGAACAAGTAAAGAAGGCTACATGTGTTTGATTTAATTTGTGCTTCTAGTTCTATTTTGTTAACATCTGTAGATAATATTCATACATAACCGGACAGATCATGACAATACAATTAGATTTTCTAATAATCCCTGGTGGATATCACTTTAGGAATTTGACAATGAGACCATTAATTTGAAAGGGGGCTGACTTTTACACAAAACCTAATTATAAGGTCATCATTCATCATGTGTAATTGAGTTAACATTGCAGAAAAACATTTTCATGAGCTTTTAAGTGTGTATCAAAGCAAGTTTGATGTCAATTATTGTCCTGTTCTCAGTTTCCTGTCAGTGAAATTGTGTAGAAACATACTATATATACTAATGATCAGTGTCCATACTATGTTTCATCCACAAATAAGTCCTTAAATGAGCTCTACCATCATGGCCCTTTGGGCTGCCTGACATGAAAATAATCCCAGTACTTTCTAAATGTTTTAACATTCACCATCTCTGTTCAGTCGCATAATTAAACAGCACTGGTCTAAATTGCTTAGCAACTATCTGGTGCATGTTTAAAATGGCCCGGATCAACCCGAATCTTAAGCCCCATTTAATCTCCATTCTTCTCTCTGCATTACAAGTGAGGGTGTTGTCTGAAGAGAAACATGGAAACAAACTTAAGCTGAAAAGAGAAAAAGTTCCTTTTGATTCTTGGTTGAGAGCACAGGTCGGTTTTTTCTGTTTTTAACTAAAGAGCTGTTACACAAAAGCTTCTTCTCGAACTTCTGGTTGTGCCCAAAATCACTTGGTGCCAACAAATGCGGCCAAGTCCCAGTCTTTCCCTCTGATGAAGAAATATAGTAGTCTATATCATTGTGTAGTATCACAACTTCCACACCCTCCTCAGGGGCTCAAACTGATCCAAAAGCCAAGTGCGAGGGAGAGAGAGAAAGAGAGAGAGAGGGAGCCAGAGAGAGAGAGAGGACGTATATCTGCAAAGCATGGCCTCACTCAGGGGTCCAGAGATCCAGAAAATAGCGGGATGTGTGCCAGTTTGTCTTTGTAAGCATATGCGAATCAGAAAGTGCAGGCGTAGACAACACCCACCACCACTATGTTTCCAATAGTGGCGACGATGGCGATCCAGAGCCAGATAGCGTCACTGGACATGGACTGCGACTCATCCTGCTGGCCCTGTACCGAGGCGGCTGAGGCAGCGGCGTGGACGCTGGCCGAGGAGTTGAAGAGTGAGTGTTCGCCGCTGTAGTCGTCATTGGGTGACGAGTCCATGAAGGCTCCCGTCATGACTGGGATCTGTGAGTGAAGGGCGAAAAGAATGGAGAGAGTTAAAAATATACTTTCAGTTTTAGCACAGGTAGAGTTGTACCTGTATGTTTGAAGAGGAGACAAGATGACACATTTCACAGGAGATTCTGCTTTTCCAATCACTGGCTACTAGAGCCATAGCTATGATTACAAATGGTGGGTGCTTTTAGACCGTATTTAAATGTGACTACAATAAGACTCATAGAAAAATACTGAATCCTTAATTTTTGTCAGAATTTCATTGCCTGAAGTGTGGAGAGGCTGTCGAAACAACATTCAAGCTGGGAAATAAAGTGGTGAAGCTTTATTTTATGGATCTGTAATTCCCTGATAATTCTCTATAATGTTTCCTGGAAAACACTATGCTGTTTTTAAGTTTATCAGCACCTGATGAATGTCCCTGACAGAACCGCTCAATTTAAACTAAATGTTCAGGAATACATTTTGACAGCTAACTAAATGAATAAAGTAAGTAAAATGTTAAAGACTGTCTTGTTGCCTCTGAGGGAGGGAGCTTTGACTCTGGGCCTGATTATTCTTACAGTCCTGGACTATGGCCCTACAGGCCACCTCTAAGAAACAAATGCTTTTCAATGGATGACAATGATTGTCTGTCGGTCAGACCACCATTTTGGTTTAGACTGAAATATCTCAACAAGCACTGGTCAGTTTGCCATTTAAGAAGACATTTATGGTCCCCAGATGCTGACTCTGAGATGAATTCACTGCGCCAAAATGAGGTTGACATTTGTGGTTTTGAGTGAAATGTCTCAACAACTGTTGGATGAATTGCAATGAAATTTGGCACACTCATTTATGCAGGATGAATGGTAATAACTTTGGTGATCTCTTCACATCATCTAGTGCCATGCTAAACTAAGATGCAATGTCAGCATGTTAGCATGGTTAGCATGTTGACGTTAGTATTTAGCATGGCTGTAGACTCTTGGTCTCACTTCAGTGAATGCTATTATTTTTCAATGACTGCTTTTTTTTTTTTTACTTTACACTTGTGAGGATTCTCAGTCATTCAGGTCATGGTATTTAGAAAAGTAAAACAGATAAAAACACTTCACAGTTCCGGTGAAGTGAGTCAAACATGCAATGAAAATCTTGCTTTTGCTGACATTCATGGCACGTCAGCTTTGTTCCTATAGATCGGGCATTAGCAAGTTTGAGTGCTGTATTAAAAGAAACGAGAGGCAACTACATCACGACATCATTAGTAAAATGGTTATAAGGTTTCCCACACACCGCAGACATGCAGGCTCCCAGTCTGTCTCACACACTGCTGAGTGAATGTATAGTGTATGTGTGTATTTGTGTGTGTGTGTCTTTGCATGTGTCTGTATTTAGGAAGTAGTGCTTGATTAACATGGAATGAATATTTCAGATGTTGCAAGTGAAAATGATTTATTGCTTGGGACAATCAGAGCCCTGTGAAGGCTGGCCATTAGAGCAGAAGCAACTGAATGCTTTCGTGTGTGTGTGTGTATGTGTGTGTGTGTGTGTGTGTGTGTGTGTGTGTGTGTGTGTGTGTGTGTGTGTGTTTTACATGAGTCTCCATAGGATATATGATTGAGAAATGCATGAGAGACCCGTACCACGCTCAGACTGGAAAACAGACTCTGCTGAAGATAGCTGAAAAACAATGCTATAAATACCTCAGAGGGATGTCGAGCTCTCACATACACAGAAATTCTCTCTTGCTTGCTCATTTGCTCACCTTCACTCCCTCTCACACCCCCACTCACTCACCCTCTCTCTAATGTACAAACAGGCTAATGCAAAAGGATGTTAACGCGCACACAAACACACACACACATACACACACACACACTTCAGGACTTCCCTCACACGGGGAAAACACTGTTTAGAAACATCCTGCTGCTCTTTGCTCATTGGCCCCTGGTGGTGAATAATGACATGACACATCCTGTGGCGCGCCTGCTGTTCACATGAGCATGATGGAGGCAGACAGGCATGCATGAAGTCCACCAACCTGGGTCTCCCTGCCCCCCACTCAGTCGCTGCATCTGCTGACTCCTCCTGCCACAGCATCTCATGAGTATCTCTCATCCATCTTTAACATCTCTTTTTTTCTGTTATATGCCCATCACATATTGGTGCTATAGGCTGATCGGAAATCAGCATCACATGAGAAGATACAATGATGCGAACATCTACACAGCGACTCTGAACAACCAATTTATTTAAATGGACAACTTGGACCTTGCTCAGGTCAAAATACGTAAAAATGGGAACCACTGTCCAACTCACACAGGGATATAAACATGCCAAAACAATTACCAATTCAAGAACAATGAAAACTCCCAAAGAGTGGGACTCAATAATATAGCAAATACATAAATATATCTGACAATATCCAAAATAGCATATATGTATTATATTTTTCTATTAACATGCACTGACATAGATATGTTTAGGAGTACAAACATAAATACTGTAGATGTCACTGAAAAAAATACCACGCTGTACAATATTTTAACATTATCACCTTTGACCGGAATAATCACTGAAATCTTCACACACATTTACGTGAAGTAACCTTCAAAAGAAACCGTGCAAAGATTTTTGCATTTTTAAAATGTATATTGCACTGGATTGTCAACAGGTCTTACGTCCTATGTGTCTCTCTATTTAGGTGAGATTGGCATGTTACTGCTCATTATGTGATCGTTTAAGGGCTACACTCTTTGGTAAAATGCCCTTCATTTCTTTTAAGTTCTTCTGGATAGATGATGATATAAAGCAGGAAATAAGGGACCTTTTAGTGGTTGATTTCATTAATAGAGCTCGGGAGAGGAGACAAACGTCTTTGCATCGTAATAAGTTATATTCTTTGGGCTGGGTGACTTTATGTGCATGACACAATGAATAATATAACCTATTAACTAATACAACAATAAAGAAAACAACATTTATATTTAATATTTAAACTACCCTGCAGTTCTGAACTCCTGAAGAAAGTTGCACTGGGCCAATTCCAATTTTATTTTCCCGACACACTGCCTGCATTGATCTCTATGGAAAGGCTGGAAAAATCAGTTTTGTCTACTTGTCACTTTGAAGGAGCTCCTCTGACCTCTCTCATCAACATGCTACTGATTTGATTTCTTTTCTTTTCTTTCTTTTACTTTTATCACCACACTATCTCCAGACACAACTATGTTGCAAGCCTCATGCTGTATTCAAAGCTGCATCTTGCCTAATCTGACGTTCAGTCGGACGATAACTGAAGCTCTCAACCCTGTCTGCATTCTTGATATTTATGTTTTATTTATAAGTAACTCATTGTCCAAAGGAGTGAGCTGTTTGCATAAATGGGGAAGTGTACCGGATAAAATGAAGTGGATACTGGGAGTGTGTGCAAAAATAATCCGGTAGTAAGCCTGAATCTAAATATTTGATTGCCCTGTTTACTATTTTTGGCAGCGATGGTGTGCCTGTGTATATACATGGAGATAGGTGTTCCGATAACATGTCAGTATATCATCATTTTTCCTGGGATGCTCCCGTATCCATTCATCCAAGCCTGCAGCTCCCACATGGATCATGCACACGAGGTTAGCGCTGTAAGCGGTTTAGCACTAATGGAACAGAGGGAAATAGCGACCTCAAAAAGAGGCGCCCCAAAGCATCTGAGCACTTATGCGGGCAATGATGGTCATCCCCTATGAATTACTGCCAGGAAAAGCCATACTTATTGACATATATGGATGAATGAATTCAGAAATAAAGTTATATTGCCCACCAAAGTTTCCCGGAAACTGTAGACGTTCACCTCCAACATTAAAGTCAACTAAATGGGTTCAGCGACCACTTCAACAGCTTGGCACTTAATTTCAGTGTTAAAACTGAGCTTCCTGACCACACAAACTAAACACTAAATTAAAAGTATTCCTCTTGCAAAGATGAAAGCGATTTAATTTCCCAAGTCGTCCTACAAAATAGCTTTTCTTTTTATACATCTTTGGATTCAAACTGAAGTTAAACCAGCTCACACTTACAGTCTTTATTCTTTTATTATACAGAGGAGTAACAAGCAGAAAGGATAAGGCGTCAGCCAAAGAGTTTGTGCTTCTCTTGTGTATTCCAAAAAAATAAATACACTGCAAAAGGGACTATTTTTTTTACTCTGAGTGCGAACCAGTTGGCTGATGCAGTGCAGATTCTGCTGCATGATTTAAATGCGAGAATGTAACCAAGAGTGAGCGAGGTGATTCTTTAACTTTAGATTAAATAACACATTTAAGATGACCTACATTTTATGTCTCTATCCAAAATTTTTAAAACAGACTTTACCAGCGTCTTCTGATCAGTTGTAAGTGATTAGTGAGTCAAGCTGTGAATATGATAAAGCCAGATAGACGCACATATGAGACTATGTCTACATCTTTTAAAACGTTGTTTTGATTTGAAAACTATGTTCTTTTCACTTATTGGCAAACAACAAAACTGCACATCACAGCCATCTTCTGGTAAGGAGTGGGAATGACAGCTAACCAAATCATTATTAGATGATCAACAAAATGAATATAAATACAGGTTAATGACAGCAGCTGTATAACAACATTTAAGATGAGTGATCGCATAGAAATTTATTTAAAGTTCTGAACTCTTTTAAAAGCAAATTTTTGGAGGAGATGGTTTCAGGGTGGGGGGGTTTAGACAAAGAGTTAAAGATACATCACAAATTTAACAGGCTCAGCGTGGACGCACTTAAAGATACTACCAATTTCTGTAAATGTCAGTAGACTAACAATCCCCATAAAGGATTAGGGTTAAAGAAAAAATGAACGCGTACGCTGACGATAAAAGTTCGAAGAACATTAACGGTGATGCTTTATGGGAAGAAGGTGGTTAAAATTAAAGCTACTGAGAGCAAGATCTCTGGATTATTCAAAGCAACAGGACATTGTTGTTGCAACGACATGTAGCCACTGAATTTTTCACTTCTCTGAGCAGCATGACATGGTCCACTCCACTGTACTAATGTGGTGAAAGAACTCTCAGTGCAGCTATCTGTTTGGCTAGATATCACTTAACCTCCTAGGACCTGGCGTCCACATATGTGGACCTCACATTTTGGGTTCTCTAGACCACAATACTATCTTTTTCTCAACAAGGGCCTGGTGACCACATATGAGGATATTATACTGCCACTCTGTAATCGAAATTTAAAACTAATGTCCTCATATGTGGACATCATTTTTCTCAGGTCCCAATCAGCCTAAATAGCAAAGAATAGAGTTCGGGTCTTAGGAGGTTAAGGGAAGTGAAAAATCAGCTGTTACTTTTTTTTGTGGTTTACTTCAAGTGGACGATTGTATTTGGTATATTAAATGAGTGAAATGAAAGAATACAACTAAAAATAACTTTCCAATAGCAGAATATGAGGAATCTCCTGAGTTGCATATCCCACGCCTTAGATGTGTATAAGAGACAGCACACACACACACACACACAGCAAAACCCCAATCTACGGCAGATGACGCAGCGAAGATCATCTCACTGTACGACTCCACCTGCTCTGCCCTCACAGCTTTGATTTATTCGTCCCAGCTGTTCCTAGAGCCGGGCCATCCTACACGGATGATCACAGTAATTGTGAAATAGAATGGTCTGTAATTGCCTCCCGTGGGATGTCGCCACCAGGAAAGTATTCAGTGAAATGGCTTTGGAACAAACACGCAAAACCCAAATAAATGTGTTTGGGTAGCAGACAAACCAAAACATATACCTAAGCACAAAAGCACTCAAGCATGGCTGTTAGGACAATATAAGACAGAACAAGTTGGTTTTCTGCACCCAGGGACAATATGAGGTCATTCTAAAATCTAAGTCGATACTCGTGTCCTTGTGAAGAACAAACTTCAGGGCGGAGAAAACAGAGTGTATTGGAGAAAACAGGCGCAGAGGCGGATCCCTGCAGTGTAAACAATGGACTTTGTGCTTGACATCGCACGCACAATCGATGTAAAACGCACAGCTGTTGATTTTCTCAACTGTCACAGCTATTTCTGCTCTATTGACTACAGGACTGTCTGGACAGGTGATGCTCTCACAATGCATCTCGGGGCTTAGCTTTTGTCTCCACATGATGTCACCCTGAGTTTTGCAGGACGCCCATCTGACTTTTTGTTTTCATCACACAAGACTGCACTTTAAAAGAGAGTGCTGTCGACTCTGAAAAGTACTGATTCGAACAACTTTTTGCTTCTGGGTTTATTTGGCTTCGATATGAACAAAACAAAACCCACAGCTCCTAGAAAAACAGTTCCCCCTGTTTGGTATATTTGAGAGAAATGCTTTTTTAAAGACATTACTTGCCTTTTACTCTCTCTAAGATGGAAAAATTTTACAGCTTGCACAGTAGTGTTAGTACTTCGGCCATTTCTCTTTTGTCATAAGACTCCACTGTCTCAGAGAAATAAAATGTGGTTCATGCATGTTGGCCCCATTTTTGAAGCTTTTATTTTTTTTTGAAAACCATGTATTGCAATGACTCAGTTATTTAAAAATAAAACAAGCTTGAGTGACAAATACAGCACATTTCAAGACTGTCACACTTTTCTGTGAATTGTCTGTGAGCCATGAAAATATTTTACAACACACTTAAAAGTTAATAGGTCTGTTTCACAGCAGACATTTTGACTTGTCATAGCAGGGAATGCACAGGTGTTAGTGATAACGGTGATGATAGCTCTGTCCCACTGAGCCACAACAGTGAGACAATGACTCATCATGCACCATACCAGGACCCTGAAAACAAAGCAGCTAAATGGAATTCAACCATCATCAATTTCACCTGTGCTTTTCCTACTGTGACCTGTCAAACTGTCAGGAGAAGATCCTGTATAAACAGAGCTTTTGTCTGCGAGCTGAGAGCAGTACACTGTGGATATTCCTGCAGCAGCTACTGAAACACACACACACACACACACACACGCACACACGCAGGATTTAATTGCACACAGATGTGACTTGTTGTTCTGACGAGCTCATTGGCGTCTCACTGTCTCAGTGCTCAATCACCACTCTGCTGAACATGTCTGAACTTGCACTTCTCATTTAACCCACATTGAAAAATACTTAACTGTCCAACGACCACAATAAGGAGAATGAATCCTTGTTGTGTTGCATTGTCACTGACCGCTGTGGTGCATCACAGTACATTGTGGGATTGTTAGCAGAGAGTAGTCCACATGCCATCAACACTACTTTTGTGGGAACTGTATGGAGCACATCTCACTCTCAAATAAAAAGAAAAAGTATGATGGTAAATAGAAGTGACAGGAGTGATGTTTTCCTTTTGCTGGGATCTTTGAGCTCTCAGCTAAAATAGTGCACAAAGCGAATCTCCAGAGTACTGCACATTGCAAAAAAACGTCCTACAGAAAAACACACAAATTTAAATAATCCAGTATTTTTGAGTTGATCCTCTTGATTATCCAAATTAATAATTCAGATACTTCTGGTAGTTTAAATGCAAAAAAAAAGGAAAACATTTCCACTGCGACTGCCTTCATCCTATGATTCTGACAGTTAGTTTAAACTCTTTACATTCAAACTTTGCCGCATATTTTTGGCTGTCTTGTTTCTTTTTCTTTTCTTTTTTTTTCAAGCTGTAAAAAGTTACCTCACCTCAAATTTCCCTGAGGGAGGGTAAAAAATGTCAGAACATTCAATTCATGTCACAACATACGAGGGAAATTAAATAGGATTACACAGTATTGAAAAAAATCAGAGGATTAATCTCTGATGTGTAGTGGCCAGCAGAAGAAAAGTAGCCACTCCTTCTATACAATAGCAGCCACAGCGAAAACAATAGATTTGGCCTGTACCATACTACACTGTAGCATATTGACCTAGTCATGCCTTAAATCTGGAGGGAGATTTACAGAGGTTTTACAGAGGCTTGTTCACCCGGGCAAAAGTGGTGAGACCTCTAGTTTCAGGCCTGATTCCTGCTGGTCAGATTTACAGCTGTGCTTTCATTGATTTTCCCGGTCTCAGCAGCCCAGCAGCATGTTTTAATAAATCTTATAACTCAATTGAATAAGTGTAGCCCAAGTGATCCTCGCTTTGACACCCTGGTCGATCTGTCAGCTCAATGGAAATTCTGCAGCATAGAAGAAAGTTTATTATACTTCTTTGACATCATGAATGATACATTTTTTTCTTCAGTGGTGTTCCTGGCCTCAGTGTGATGGATTTTTGTACAGTATCTACACAGAAAATATGAATAAAGAATAAAGGCTTGAAAAAACACTTCTTTGACAAGTGGAGGAAATAATGCATGTTCACATCTGGGACTGTTACTTACTCATATATGCTGCTACTCTAATTACCAGTTGCGTGATGACTTGAACTATGTGATGAAACTAAATTCATCAGCTATGAAACATTAAAATCCACCAGAAACAAAGAGTGATTTATTATTCCTGCCAGATGATCACTGAGATGCAGTGCCAGACCATCACTGCATCTGTTGTAACAAGAATCAATTAAAAAGTAAATAACAGGAAAAAAGACTGCGTGTGTGTGTCTGACACATCTGGCAACTGTAAATGTCCTTTTGTCCCAGTGTCTGATTCCTGATACACAAGTGTATGTCTGAGTCTGCAGTGCTTTGGTCTGTGACTCCCCAAGCTGCAAAGACTCAGTTCACACGGGAATAAAGAAAGAAATCCTAAAACTAAACATGACAACTGTCGTGTTTAGTCCTCTGACGGAGGATGAGGAATAAGTGGAGCTGGAAAGTTAAAAGACTTTCACATCCTGACAAGAAGTCTGGATTATTTCTTTTTTTTTTTCTTTAATCTACCAGAAAATGCACTGACAGCACCCTGCTTTGCCCCCAAAACAAGGAATTAAGAAGCTCAGATCACAGATTATGGAAGGGTTGTTCAAAACCTGCACTGAAATACATTAATACACTTTATTTTGAATATTTGAACTTGATGAATTAACCATTCATGTCTTCATTTCAAGATACTTTTCAAAATTTGCTTTTCACCAAAGCCAAGGCTTCTTCATTGTTCATTCGAGCAGATATTTTAAATATGTATAAAGTGGATTATGTGCAGCATGTGTTTTATGGTAAAGTTTACACCAAAGAACACGTCATGCTATAGCTAACACACACAGCAGAGCTTCCTCATGTATTTTACATTGTGAGCAATTTCAATTAAAACGCACCCAGTAGAGTCACATGACGCCTCTTCAGCGAGCGGCGGCTTGTTGCAGTTATGATGGGCCACGCTGGAGGACTTTTGAACAAGCTCCCCCCTTGAGCCAAGACACACGCAAACGGTCATGTAAGCAGAGAGCGACTCGGCGGCTCTGTTGCATTTCGATGTTCTGCTTCACCTTGCCAGTGAAGCAGCACACAAAGGTCTATTCTCTGTGCAGTCTCTCCCTGCAGAAGCCTGAGGGCGGAGCTAATGGTGATCAGGGAGATTCAGCGCACCTGTGCTGGTTACCCATTACACTACAAGAGCATGTGGCAGCCTGTCTGTCTCTGTTTGTCCCCCCCCAGCTACCACCTTTTTGTCTGTTTGTTTGCTACATTTGGTTTTTCTTTTGCACCCATTTTAAGTTGCAACTCGTTAAAGGTCTCCGCCTCTTTGACCTCACTCGAGCTGAGCCGTGACAAACCGGGTTGGTTTTAAAGCTGGCTGCTTTAAAACCATACGAACCAATGCAAACAGACAGTCAAGGTCACAAAACCAAACCAACACCTTTTTTTTTTTTTTTTAAAAGAAATTGGCGAACTTGCCTTCTCGTTGGGCTTTTCATGTTTAGTGGCACCTTGAGTCATTTCTCTTGTGTGTTCAGGCTTCAAACAAATTAAGTAAAAAGAAAAGCAGACTTCTTTTTGTGAAGTGCTAGCTTGCAGGCAGACATCAAAGTATCGAGGGGAGAGTGGCACACTCAGATGCAGTCTTTTGAAATTCAATAGATTCTTTAGATCATGCAGAATTGAAAATAAAAGTATTGCACACAAGTTGTGTAAGATCGCTGCCTTAGTGAAGGGGGGGGACCCCACAACCTTCTCAGTGTATCTGTTACTGGTGTCAGCCGCCCCTACGGCTCCATCCATGCCTGCTCATTCACTGTGCAATATAGAAATTTCAGGCATAGAGATGGAAGCCCTTAATTGAATCTCCACTCATGTAAGACTTGGGGGTGAGGTGCAGTAGCGGGGGTGGGGTGGCCCTGCTCTGTACAGCGGCTGCAGAAGGACCCCAATCTACTTTGATCTCTAAAGTGCAAGGCAGACGGCAATGAAATGAAGAAACGCCTTTGCCTCTTTCTAAGAGATGATGACGAGTAGCTTTTCCTCAGGGCCACTCTAGCTATGTGATTCATAGTTCCGCACTGTCCTGCTCTCATGTGTATCTTTCATTCAACCACATTTCTAAGTAATCATTAGTAGAGATAATGATTATGACAAATTGTGACGTCGTGCAAATCGCTCCCATGGTCAGCCACTCTGGAAATGAAAAGCTCTCCTTTTCATCTCAACCATCGACTTTTATCTTTTGTTGGGTTTTTTTTGGCCATTAAACTGCCACATTTTGATAATTCTCACTCTTAATCACTGGCCACATGGGCCATCATCTGTGGATAAGCAACATTCTTTTTGAAAAAAAATATTTTTCAACTGTGTCACTTGTAGGATAGAAACATTTCTAACATCATCAAAAGCGAGTTTCAGCACAGAGATGCCTCCTGCTTGGGGTGGGGAGATTAATCCACTGTCACAGCTAAAGAAGCAAAGGGTGAATATATCCAACAGCTTTTATGATGCTAAAACTGTCATGTGCTTGACTGAATATTTTCACCATCTAGTTGATATGCATTTCCTCTGGTTTAGTATTGGTAAAGATGAAAGCTGTTGTTTGAAGAGTTCAATTGCATTAAGTTCTACTTATATCGACACGGTGTTGGTAGAGAGCTAAAAGTACAATTTTATTCAATTTATGTATTGCTCACTGTTTAAAGTATTGCAGAGGGAACAGTATCAGCAGTATCAACAAAGTACATTGACTTCCACCTCCTCAAATCCACCTCATGTCACTTCTCTCACTTCAAAACCCTAAGAAGCTGAGGAGAGATCTGTGCTCACCCCTCCATGTCCAACCGAGCCTCCGGGTCATGGTTTTAGTCCCAGATGCCAGACCTCACTTTGCCATCTACCATCTCTTTTAGCTCTCTCTGCTCTGACCTCGTCATCACTGGTCTCAAATCTTTTCTGCTGCCTCCCTGAGGCTGCCATACTCACTGCTCATCTCATGTGGGCTGAAAAGTCATCTCCTCCAGAAGTAAACCACCTCACTCACTCCCCTCCTCTCCTGTCTGAGTCATATCCAGTATCATACTGTATTTTCTCAAAAAACTCCTTTGGCTCTTCACTTCTTTTTCTTTTCTCATCTTGCTGTAATTCTCTGTCACAGGGACCATATAGAGCAGGGGTCTCAGACTCATGGCCCTCGGGCCAATTGCGGCCCCCGGAACAATATTTTGTGGCCCCCTGCCTGAAATCAAAGCTTTGTGTTAGTGCGGCCTGCGCTTTTTTTCTCACATGCATCTGGGCGTTTTATATTTTTTTAACACTTGTGGGTTACCGTAGCTCAGGCTCGTGACAACAACACGAATTACCAATTGGTCACTTGTAACATGTTTGGGTCACCGAGTGGAGGGAAAATAGCATGTTCTGACTTGTTAAGATTGAGAATATTGGATCAGTTGTACTTTTTTTGTAGAATACTTGATGCAGCCCAGCCTCACCCAGACTCTACCTCCAGCGGCCCCTAGGTAAGTTGAGTTTGAGACCCCTAATATAGAGGCTTCACAGTTGTGTCTTGCACCCTCCTATGGCCTGTATGTAATATGTATGGCCGTGGTGCTAAAGTAAATCTAAATCACTCTGTGTTACAGCATCTGCTTCATCTTCATCAGCGTCTTTCTCTGGATAATTTGTGTTCACATATCTCTGCCCTGTCTCATTAGCTGTGGAATACAGAAATTAAAGTGATATGTATTCCTTGCATACCATTATATATTTACATTGACTGACGCTCTTAACCACAGCCACTTATATTGCTATACCTTACTGTAAAATAACTCCACTGGGAGATGTGAGTGAAAGGTAGCAGGAGTTATTCATTAGCGATAGAAGGAATTCCTCTCCGTTGCTCGTATACACTGCATGCAGTATGCATGTAGCAGGGACACGTACTGTATACAGACATCATTAAAGTGCTTGCAGTGTTGCTTGGTGCATAGTGTTTGAAATTGTTTATTAGAGGTATAGTCTGACATGTTTTAATAAGTTCCAAAAACACAAACTTGATTCAAATGCTAAGAAAACCTTTTTAGTAGACCTAAAAAAATAAAATAAAAAAAAAAGCACTCTCATTAAGCACAATCAGAAAACTTTCTCCACTCTTCTTTTTATACTGTTATCGTCTTGTAAGTGTGGAATGTCTCACCAGAGTAGATTACTGTAAGTGCAGCATGTTATTAATGAAAATCCCACCTCACTTTTCTGATCAGCCAAACCCTGCAGCCTTTCTTGTTGTTCACCATGTGTCAGCCTGCTCTGCGACCCTCCTCTAGTGCTGCACACTCCTCTGTGCCAACACTAACATGTTTCAATTCCTGAGAGGTTCCATTGCCTGTTTTTTAACTCTTTGTATTTCTTACATATAAAAGCACCTTTTACAATTATTTTTACCTTGTTGTGGGCCTCTCTTGTGTAAATGCTTGCCTACTGCTGTCACAAACTGCCAATCTCATGGAGAAACATGATTAATTATCCTCTCTCACGATAAGAACTTGTAGCCCACTTCCATACTAATTCTGATCAGGTTTTGAGTAGGTCTGTTCTGTTATCATAATGGAAAAGAGACTAAATTAAGCTTACTTGAAAGTAAATATGCATACTAAAAACAGCTTGTCTCAGTGCAATGCACAAAGGAATGGGAGGAGGAGGCGGCGGCGGTGGAGCAACAGCTCAAGGAAGATCTTGGAAAAACAAAAACATAGGTCATAAATCTTTGAAAACACTTGTCTTTTGAAAATTTGCAGTTTGTCTGTCCTGTTACTACACAACCAAGGCTGCATTGATTTCTTGTATACTAACTGCAAAAACAGTATAGTCTGGGTGTTTCACACCTCACCCCTTTTTGGTACAGTTAAAACTAACTTTTTTGCTCATGTGGGCCAGTGAGACGGCTGTCAATCAAATTCTGGTGTGGACTAAACAACTGGGCCGAGATGATAACCTGAAAGTGTGGGTCAAGCTACAGCTCCAAGCTGACTGTAGTGATGTTTATGTAGTGTGGAACTAAAGCAGACCAACCAAAGGATTAGGGTTAACCGTAACACATATGGGTCAGTGAAGCGTTGTGTGACTGTCCAATTAGTGAGTTACTTGCAAGTCTGCATGAAGTCATACTATAACACCTCTCGGTTTGTTTTCCATTGGTATACAATACATTCTGTATATAGTACTGAATTGCATAAGATCCCCTATGATGTTCCTTCAGTCTAAATATTGTTTCTTCTGCTTTACCCAATTTAATATAGTATTTGTGTGTATTTCTACAATCAGTACTCGATGTGAAAACTTACATGGCCACTGTAAATACAACTGTAGAGTATATGATACTGCAGGTTGGCATCAGCATTTATGAATGGTTGCTGTATGCGTTTCCCCTGTGTGTGTGTGTGTGTGTGGGGGGGGGGTGTGATGAATTTGTCACGCGTGTGCCATGTTGGCCTAGTTACAGTACAGTGTTTTCAGCTACTGTAACAGTTCAGAAGGGCTCCCTCGCTCTGCAAGTCCTCAGTCCTGTGTTAATATGATTCTTACAGTCTGTATTTGTGTAAATGTGAGTGAACAGTATCAGGCATCAAGGAAAACGTGTTTGTTTGTTAATAAATAACGTGACAATACATGTACACAACAACGTAATCATAATATGTGAGTTATTGCATTGTAAAGAAAAATTATTCATCTGATTACACACACACACACACACACACACACACACACACACACACACACCTGTACTTTAAGGAGCTGTATTTACTGTTTTGGGCCATCTGTCCATAAATCACTGCTATAAATAATTGGATTTCTGTGCCTTTCACTCTCTGAGATGGATATATATCACGAGGTGGGCATAAACATGGATCCTTGCGTGGTCATGTGTGTGTGTTTGTGTGGATGCTGGGAGCATCACATAAAAGCGAACAAGACTCTCAGGTGTGAAATTAATCAATTAAAACATGTTCACAGTCTTTGATTACTAATTGCTGCAATAAACAACATCATCGTTTCCAAATGATACAAGCCTTTGAATGTTTCTTTACACATGGGTAGGTAAATGGTAATCCTTCACAGCATCGACCCTGTAGGGGCTGTGTAATGCTTACAGAGTAGCTGTAAGCCCAAATGGATATGTGATGTACATGCTGCACACCAGATTGTTGTGTTGCACTACAGGTTGCAAGATGGAGAAGCTTAATAATTGCTCAGTCGTTTTTACTGGAACAAAATGCCTGAAATCATGATGGAAAAACTCATGATGTAACGTGGTGTTTGCTGCTCCTGTAACTAGCTTGGGGGCAGAACAGTGAAACACAACAGCAACAGAGAGACCGTGGATCCATATGCACTACTGAGATTGGTGCTTGAGACTAAATCTTTGTTGAATGCAACACCAGGGTATTTAGCTTAAATACATCACAGCAACTGCAAAGAAAAGCTTTAAGCTTTGGCTGTGAATCGATTCACAACTCCTTGCAGTGGTCATAAAAAATTCATAATTTTAAGAAAAATCAAAGTTGGTCTACTTCTCCACCCCTCATGCATACCAGCCCGCATTCCAAATGATTTCCATACGTAATACAGCTGACTATACTGTAAGTGCCTGATTCATCATCTGGGCATTAAAGTTGCATGCACCCGAAACGAGGAGGTCACAGTCAGATGTGCTTCATATAAAACATAGGCATTAACCGAGGCTTGGCTACTACTGTCTGACAAAAATAGCTGCTGTAAAGCTGATGATGTAAAATGTCAGGGAGCTATTTGCAGACAGCATCGGCAACACGTTGTAGTAAAGAACAGAGGAGGGATGTGATTTACTTTTTGCAAAGTACATCAGCAGGAAAATTGAAACTAGTCCATTTGTAGCCTGAATAATCAGATGGCATGTGACCCAAATGAGCCATGAAACTGAAATACAGTAATTGATTTCTAATAGGAAGGGTGTCACATAATGCGGGATAATTAGATGCCGTACTGTTATCATCAGGTTGTTCTTGAGCTGTGGCTACACGCTGAGATTGTCACTGAAACCTTTAGTGCTGCTCTGGACTCTAAACAAGGATTTTTGTCTCAGGGTAACAGTATTTTTTTGGGCAGTGAAGGTACATTATGTGCGACAACCTCAGCTTCTTTGCAGAGTGAACAAGAGGTGAGTGAGAAGGGAAAGAAAGACCTGTCTGTCTATGAAGTCTTTGGTTTCAGGGCAGCTTTCTTTGGCCGAACCCAAGGTCAGACTCAAAGAGTGAGGTTGAATGAAATGGATCAAATCAAAACCCAGTTTTGCCGTTGGTGTTATTATTATCAAATCGTATTATTACAGAAGCATTGTCTGAGGTCGCTAGGGTTTTGAAGCTCGAAAGACACAAACAAAATGAACCAGGCATTCTGTTGTCCAAAAACTGTAACTGGAAAACAATGAAATCCCTTTAAAAATATGTAATTTGTGTTCAAACCAAAAAGAAATCATTCTAACTTGACTATTTCTGTTTGTACTCACAGGGGTGATTTAATGAAATTGCACCCAGGGATGAAAAACTGACATCTCCTGGCAAACTGGAAAAGTTGTGCTGGAGACTCACTACATAACACACTTGTATAGTTTTACTACTTTATGTTTAGCATGCTAACGATTCCAAAAATACACAACGATCCCCATAAATGACAGCAGCCATGGTGATGTTTAACTACAATCATAATTTATCTCTCCTTCCTCCTTGATAGTGTGTAATCAGCTGCCGCCATTCAGCATTTCTGCAGCCTTCACCAAAGCAACGCAGCCGCCCACTGTTTAACTCTTCATAATTTCCACCTGTTTCCATTCATCAAAAGAACAGCTAATGAGCTGAATTCAGATTTGCATTTTATGTGAGCCTTAATGGCAAAAATGTCAGCGTGGAGCTTATTTTCATGATGAACAGGGTGAGGTAATATTTATCAAAGTCTTACCCCAAATCATAGCTCAATTTTATTCTGAAACATATCAATACAAGGGACGGAGCTGCTTTGAAATTATCTCAGGATGGGTGGAGAATAGATTATTTATGTAGAAATACATAATTCATGCCTACTGAATATCACAAGCACAGTTATATAGGAAGCATCATGCAGTTAGGGGGTTAGGTCTATCAGGGAAAGATGTTATTACTTCATACTTGGCTGTCACAGTCCATTAAGTCTCCCTTTCATTCTCCCTAGGTCTTCTTTCAATATGCAATCACTCATTTCAGGTGCAAAACAGCTGGGAGATGTTTACAGTGCAAACATGTTGTAAGATGAGATGGCATGGCGACCCGGGGAAATTATGCACGGTAATGTGTGAGCTGATTCACATTATTTTCATCAATCACTGGATTTCGTCAACTGTCTCCAACCAGTTATTGACAGTTAACTAAGCCCCGCCTCCCTTGGGTACACTTGTCAAACTATCCATTCTCACGTAGCCTGTAGGCTACGCAGTTGCAGTGATAATGGAGGGGAAGATTTAGCATCAAGTTATGGGTCCTTGATTTCAGAAAGAGGTAGACAGACACAGATTCTCATTTCTAGCATGCAACTGTTAGTTTTTCTGGCTGACATGACAACTGATGTCAGCAGATTTCATCAGCTATAGCTAGGAAGCTAGTTAAGATATTGTAACTCTGTGAGCTGGTTGAAAGTGCTGTCTTCACTCAAATGTTTAGCGAACATTACCGTCTGAATCCTTTTATGAAATCTGTAAATATGCACATTGTGCAAAAACAGTGAGGCTAAAGCTGCATGTCACAAGCAAAACGTTAGCATCCTCAACATTTAGACCATTATTTTATTTAAACATAACCTTGCTTAGTCTAAAGAACCTGGGCAAGCAAGACAGATAATAGATTTAAGCTATATTGCTCATATTTGTTGCAAGAGAAAGGCTTTTAGGAATGGGCTAACCAATTTGTTTTTTCAACTTAATGCTATCTCAGATATTGAGTTTGGCTCTTTGGGGTGTTGAATTCCCCACATCCAATAAAAAGCAGGACAGAGCCACTAATGTTCACATTAACTCTGATACAGTAGCATCCAGGATTGGCTCCTGCACAGTGGAGAAACAATACAATTGTTTTGTATCATAACCTGTAACCCCACAAAATGATGTAGTTTGAAATGCCTCCAGACTTGGAAGTAACGGTGGGTTGTTGCTGTAGGTACTGAGCTAGTTAGCCGGACATTTTTTTCACCACAAACTTTTGTGGCTTACTTTGGAGAAGACTAATCCTCCAAAATCTTTATAAACTGAGCATTTATCTTAATACAGCCCCATGCAAACCACTTCAACATGCAGAGAAATCTGAAGCTTGATGGACCTGCTGTGCCTGCTTATGGTTGCTAAGCTACGACTGGAAAATTGCTGTTCGGAGGAGGGGTTTAGCAAGTAGTTAGTCGGTTACAAAACTATTTGGCACCGGCTTCAAGAGTGATCAGAGCCAATTACAGAGATCTGCAATTCCATGTTGTCTGGTCAATTGTCTTACTGAGAGCATGAAGATTTCTCACTGTAACAGGATGAGACTGAGCCTGGTGTTGCTCATTTAGCACAAGCTCGTGCAACCGCAGTGACTCTCTCCACCATCAGCAACAGCTAGAAAACATAAACTGCTATTTATTTTAATGACTCTTTGGTTTGATTATGGGGAGGATGACATAAAAATCAGTCAGCCAGAGCAAACCTCCTACCAAAATAGAGTACATTGTGTTTGTTGTAAATGCCCATGCCTCCCGTGCATTCTGCGTTCTCCCTACATGAGGTACATCCATCAAGTGAGAGTAAACTATGAAGTGGCCCTGCTGTGAGGGGCCTGACATCTCCTTCAACTCTGCAGTGAAAATCATCTATTAATGGAGATGTGTCAAGCAGGGTTACATCTTCATTTTACTGTAAGGCTTTCTGTACGTGTTCCTCATTGACATGATGTGCTTTTTAATGTCTATGAATGCTCCTGCATGAAATCATACAATCACACACACAGAAACACACACACACACACAAAAAAAACTACTTCAGTCATTGTTGTTTGATTGTTCACATTATTCTGTCAACTTTTGTGTGATTTATAAGACTGAATGTGCAGATAAAACGTGTGAAAGGCACTGAGATGAAAAGGCTTCAAATCTTCAAATAGCGCTTCTTGGAAAGCTGCTAAAAATAGAAATAAGACCCAACAAAGCCAGATTCACCTGTTTTTTCATCTGTTTAAAGCATTGATTTTTTTTTTTTTTTTTCCCTGAGCTTACACCTTCTTCTAATTGATTTGTGGTGATAGTTATTCCTTCGGTCCGTTTACAGCCCAGCAGGGTAATAAAAGTAGAAGAAGACTGAAAATTGGGGCTATTGCAAGTTTTCACTATCTCTAGCCTACAGCTTTCATATAAAACCAATTGCTGAAAACAGCAGACAAAAGACCAGAAGGCAAATCAGCTCCTTGAGATGAAAAGGCTGGTGTTGTGCCATTATTACACTCTTCAAATAAGCCACCACTATAGCGACCATGAGATCTTTGTGTTTTTTCTTTCTTTTAAAGGGACAGTTTGGGCGTGAAGAATGCACAGCAAGATTATATGATTACATAATTGAATTTTTAATGCAATTGAGAACAAAGATGGTCTTGATATAGAGCTTGTGATGGCTGCCATTTGGAAAACTGTGTTTAATAGGAAAATAATCTCATGTGTGAACTACTCTACTCACATTTCCATATCCAGCTTCATATCGTGGGGTGGTGATGCAGTCTTTCTCTGATCTTATGCCACGTACATCCCACTAAATTTGGTCGTCTTGTTTTATTTTACTATTTTTATGATTGAACTAGCTGTAATCATTCTGCACATTACAAATAAATGCCAGTTTTAATCAGCATGAGAGTTGGTTGCATTAAAACAATGCATTTAAACACATCTACAAACTTATATCATCTACTCTGATTGTATTGACTTTCTGGCACTTATGTCTGTCCTATCATTTGGCACCAAGGTAATCCAAAGCATATCTGCCAGTCCTGTCTGCTCCTGATCTGAAGTTTCTGGTGCTGCGGATAAATACAGATGGCTTTGTTTGTGTTAAGGCTGTCAACCGCTCTCCCCCCACCCCTCCCATCCTCATCCTTTCACTGTCGTCTGTACTCTCGAACATGAGAGGAGATGGACAACCCTGTCAGGTAGAATGACTCAGAGCCACGTCTTCACTGAATAAGTAATTGAGCAATGAGAAATGCTGATGGCCTGTCATAAAAAAGACTAAACATCTGAATTGAGAATATGGAGAACGACCTCTAGTGTCTCATTTATGAGTTAACCGTCCAGACATGAAAGCAATGAAAAGGAAATAAAATAAACACAGAGCTCTCTTCCTTTTGTGCCCTTTTCTCACACATGGGATCAAATGTTAACCATAGCACATATTCTAAAAAAGGGTCTGTGCATGCATACTCATGTATCCATCCAAAAATGAGTAAAAGGCCAAGGCCAGTGGGTCACTGTGTATTGGATAGGCAGAGCCTTAAGGGCTTTGCTGCCTTGTGTTGCAGATCTGTCTGCTGATGCAAGTCTGAGACTGGCAAAATTCCCAGGATGGCTCTGGAGCCTGTCTGCAACACATCAAACTTGACCTTAACATCAGTTAGTAACTGGGGAACACATTGGCTTAACATCTGCCATTTTAGTCATTCCGACAGTCACAGCCTGTGCCTGCACAAGTTAAAAAGATGCACACAATGTGATTAACCTTCAGTTGTTGGTCTGACGAAGGAAATTCATAAGCGAGGACAAGTTGAGAATAAATCTGAATATCCATATCTAAAGAGCTGAGCGAAGTTGTATGGAACAAAAATGTTAAATTCGGTGTATCTAAAAAGATAGAGAACAAAATCGCCTCATTGCCTGCAGCTTAGTATTCAGGAGCTTCATTGTGATTGTCAACTATTAATCCATGTTTTGCTAGGCTTGAGGATGCCACCACTTTCAGCCTAATGAAGTATGCCCTCTTTCATTTCAAACCAGTGAGGCATCGCTGGCAAATGCAAATCAGTCACCACACACAAAAGTGCGCACATTGTTCTGCAGAGGGCCATTTAGCATGTTTCTATGATATCGTACAAATCTATTTCAACAAAAAGGAACAGGGACAAATGCAGCAAAACAATGGCCGATTATGTTCCAAGTTTGAATTGGTATTCTGTAGAGTGGTGCACAGGTAAATGAAAGCTTAAGTTTCAACAGGAATGTCAAATATATCACTAACGAGGTTCATATGTTTTCTTCAACTACACTGCAGCAATAACGACCAATACATCCTCGAGACTACTCATTCTTCATCCTTTGCTTCGGGGAGAAAATCGGTAACCAGCTGCTCTGAGTTGGACTTCTTTTAAAAACTTTCTCTGTCTTTAGGAGAGAACAGTTATGGCAGCATCCGTCATCTTTTAGAGACAAAGTGATGGTGAAGGGTCCAATGATTTGCAGGCGGCAGGGCTACACTGAGATGGATGGGCAAAAAATAATCCATTGTGAAGTCAATCTTCAAAACTCCAGGGACATTTCCCTGCCTTCATTCACAGGCACCATTACAGAATGACTCAGGGCACTGGAATGAATTTCACCTCCGTCAAATTAGCCATTAGCTCTCTGAAGAGGTTGCATTCCTGTGGAGAAGGTACGTGGATGCTGGGAAAAAGGTGGACTGGAAGAAGCAGGAGTGAATAAGGATGGTAATGGAATAATGGGGAACTGGAAGCGTACCAGTGTCTTTTTTAAGACAAGTTATGACTTCTTGAACTAAATTTCTGCTCCACAAAACGTCAGCTGAATATTTTATTACTTGAAGCAACCGGTATACAGTTTGAACTACATCCACCATTTTGTCAGACCAGTGACAATGCAAATCTTTTATCTACTCTCCAAATGCTCTTGTTGGTACATTATCTAAAGGCACTATTTTATTCTACCTTATTTGTGATTTGTTAGCTAGTAATATATAGCTTTTCTGCAAACAGCTCATTGCTAACCAAGTTAGCCACTGTGCTGTCAACAACATTGTAACTGTTAAATCACAGTAAGGGCTAACTGTCAGTTATTTTCCTCTTCACTTTAACTCTAGTCTACTAAGGCGTATTTTCAGTGTTGTCTATTATATGATGGCAAATAATGAAAAATGTCCATCACAGTATTTCAGACCCCAAGACGATATCCTCAAATGTCTTGTTTTCACTGATCAACAGTCCAAATCCGAAAAATGTTCCGTTTCCTATCACAGGAGACTAAGAAATCCAGAAAATATTCATAATTGAGAAGCTGGATAAAAGTATTTTTGTTGAGAAATGACTCAAATGATTAATCATCCACAGTTTTGATGTGAGATTAATTTTCTGTCATTCTCCCAATCAATTAATCAACTAATTGTTTCAGCTCGAAATGTTACATGAACGTTCATGAGATTAATTACTGTGTTATAGTTTCCTATCTGGACTTAATGTTGTTTTTGATTGGTTATACTTGAGTGACACTGTAACTAATGTCACAGTCTATATTTAGTTTCCCTGTTGCTGCACTAAGTCATTTTACAGAGCCTTTGGTCTAACTCTTGTTGGTGGTATCTCATTGTTTGAGCTGTAATAACTGTCATTAAATTTCTTGTCCAGTTGTGTTTTTCATTGTTCCCAGAAGAATTTGAAAGGTCAGTGTTTGACCTTTCATTGGAACTACATTATGTTTAGCTTCTTGCATTGCTGTGCACAGTGAGGGCAGAGGAAAGTTCCTTCATATAAACCAAGGCCCCAATGCTCCAGCTTAGTGGTTTGACTGTGGTATTAAGCCATCATGAATATGAGTAACTGACTCCCCACAGCATCTCTAACAGGCTGAGAGTATTCCGCCTCCTCCGCTGTGCTTCGTCATTAGCTGCAAGTCTGGCTCCTGTGCACTGCTACAGAGCCAAAGTTTTTAAAAAACACAAGTGAGGACATAACATCCTTGAAGATGTTGTATCACCATTACACATTTTTTTTTTTTTTTTTTTAAATCTCACTAAAAGTTAAGAGTGAAAAATGCTGGCTGATTTGAGTTCAGGTTTCATGCTCTCTCGTATTGCTCCACCTCTCTTTTAATCAAGTTGTACTAAACAAAAATATATTCTCAGATGGCTCCATGGTCTAATGCATTTCTATTTAGGGGTCCTAAAAAGATTTGGCTGAGACTGGTCTGCATAACAGCCATTGGCAGCAAAGATAATGCTATAAACCCTTTTAATAGCAGCTGCGCACAAAAAGGCAAAGTAGATGTCACCAGACAAACCATAAGCAGCCAGACACTGAGAGAGGGGAGCAGAATACCAGAGCCCCTAATGAAAACAAACCACATGTGTGTGAAACAGATACATATGAAGCCAAAATCAATTGAGTGTAACATATTTAAATGTATCACTATGGAAACCATCACAACTGAGCATCTGCCCAAGTAACACAATATGCCACCATGTCTTGGTCCAATTGAACTGGATGGTTCAATGTATCCAACTAAAATAAAACAAAATAAATAATATTGTGAAGTTTAAAATTTAAATTGTGTTTTTGTCAATCTCAGTTTCTGTACAGTATGTTCAAGTCGGACCTTATGATCTAAACTTTAAAAGGACAACTACATCACTAAAGGACTACCACAGGTAATATCACCTTAAGTACAGCAATGTACCACACACGCAGTTCCAGTCCTTTTAGCAGTACTGTGGGAATATCCATTGGTTTTTGTTCCAGCAGGGAAATCATAAAAATATGACGTTGTCTCTCATGAGCAACAGTGTTCAGTCGTTCTTACGGTCTTCAATTGTCAAAGCGCCACATGAACTTGTTGACCGGCCACGCCCATGGCATCAATGGCCACAATGTATTTCTAAAAAGTTCGGACAAGCCATGAATCAGTGAAGGAAACTGGAAGAGAGATACTCACCTGCGCGGCCATGAAAGACAGATCCATGCTGCTGCTGCTGCTGTTGCTGCTGCTGCTGCTGCTGCTCCGTTCAGTGAAGGATGCAAACGTGTGTGGCTTTTTCTCTTATTCCCCGAAAGAGCATTTGCCTTGTTTTTTTGTTTTTTTACTGATAACACCGGCTGTGCAAGTTGGCAGACTTCACGTGAGGAGCATGTCGAAGGATGAAGAATCAACAGAAAACGAGGGAGGGTGAGAAAATGAAGGAATATAAAACAAACAAAAAGCCGGAACAGAAGCGGAGCTGACGGAGGAATGAAGAGATGTGGATGGGAGACAGTGAGACAGAGAGCGAGAGAGAAGGAGAGAGAGTTAGTGGCAGTGGAGGAGGCTGTGGAGCTGGACTGTCACATATAAGGAAGGAGGTGCAAGTCACTCTCTCCCTCACTCACTCATTCACTGTCTCTCTTTTCTCTCTCTGTTTCTTTTTTCTTCTGCTTCTCTTCGTCCCTATCTCCTCCTGTCTACTTCCTCTCTTTTCCCTGCATTATTTCCCATATTCTCTATTCAGTCTTGTCTTTTATACACGTTTTTTTTACTCTCTTCTTAGTTCTTAGTGAAACAGTGTACTTAGGGTACAGTAGATGGCCAAATTACGTGGACATGTACTTAAATGCAGCCTACTTTTGTGCTGTTCATGAAATCAGTAGATTACACATTTATTCCTGTCACAGAGCAAAGTGCCTGGTTTTTCTGAAAAACCGAGGAGGTTTCTGAGGAAATTTCCTTAATCCAGAAAAACTCATCCAACCATCTGGGTGAAAAATATTCTGTCTGCTGCATGAAAAAAAAAAAAAAACATTTTGATGGCTTACATGTATGAACATGTCATGACATGACATGAACCAATATTAAAATTGTATTATCATTTTATTATCGATATTACTTGCATCCTCTAACTTTTAACCCAAACAATGGACTGTCAAAAAATCTTTGTTTTCTACCAGCCCTGTCAGTCTTTTGACCAGCCCTGTCTATGTGCCTGTTATTCAGGGTGCATATGAGAACATGCTGCATGCATATTCCAGGACTGGGCTCTCTGGCAATCATAATCAAGTTTCAGCCCTCATTGACCCAACTCAGGCACAGCCCAATAAACCTGGTGTGTCTTTAACATCTGTCAGGAGCACCGCAGGTGGGTGAGTGTGAAGTTCACAGGTAAATTGAATCTGTGGATGAACTGATATCAAAGCTGTTAGCATGTGCAATTCACTCATTCTCGACAGCCTATCCCCAGAGCCCGTCCAAGGCTTCATTGAAAACTTGTGACCTAAAACTAATGACACATTCTTGAATTAACTAGGCCCTTTGAATAAAGGATGCTGCTATTATTATTCATTGGAGAGTCTCTTCAAAAAGCCAATTAACAAGCTCTACTTACAGTATGTGGAGTGTATTCATTTAATAGTGACCCGGCCTTCACTCTGAATACTAAAATTCAATCTAGTAACACCAGAGTCTACATAAAAAGCAGTTTTGAAGAGGTCCACAGTGGGCACAGTGGGTCAACCAGACATTTTCTCTGGGTCAAGTATCACAGATCATATTTCAGACCATTTTCTCCATTCTAGTTTAGGTTATCTTTAAAATGAATCCTTTTCTCTCAAACATAAAGTTCTCTTTCCTTGCAGAAAGAAATTGATGAGAAATTGACACTTAACTTGTTGGACAAACAATATCTGACAGCCACTTAGGTGATTTGTCCCTGGAGTCTGGTGGAAAATGCTGCTGGCTCCTGGCTTGTGTTAACATCCTTAGTCTGATCCCATGTTGTGTTTTTGATAGTTTACTATAACCTCTGCTAGATCTCCTAGATCAGCAGTTCAGACGCCTTCCCTCCTGTCTGTTTTTTGCTGAGCAGGCATACACAACATCCAGTCCACTCCTCCAGCGGGGGGATTTCACTTCACTGCTACACTGAGACCAAATCTTACAGTTTCTTTATTAACCTCCAGATTATCTTTGCCTCAATCAGGACATAGAGGAACACTTTGAATTAATGTGTGCCGTCACTCTTACTCCTCAACACTAATTTTGATGTTAAAGAGAAAGTAATACAATTATTCTGTGTATGTGCTCTGTCATGCATCAATATTTATTTTAATGTTATATTAAGTCTGATATGGTAGTTTTCTCTAGCAGTTTTTTAAAAGGAAAATGTAAATGACTTAATTACTGGATATTACTATAATGCCTGGAACTGACACTTCCACAGTTAACATGCTTATATTTTTCTTATAAGTATTCAATTAGAATAAATTAGCAGAGAGGTTAACTGTTTGAACTTATTAAAATGTTGTCTCCCACCATTTAAAATCATGCACAGCACAGCCTCAATAATCTGCTGCAGCTTCTCACGGAGATTAAACACAGTCCAATGGGGAAATCGTTGAGGCCTTCAAAAGCAAGGATAAATCTCCTTTCCATGAACGGCAAGCTCACAGGATCGTCAGACTCACACATGTCTGTATGTTCTCCCACTGAAAAGAGGCTGGCATGTTTTATGTCAGATTTTACTGAGTGTATCTACATCCGCGCCAAAAGCAGTAAGTTGTGCAAAAAAATCTTTCCATTCAATTAAACCTCACGGAAAGCAAAGTTTGTGATCCTTACCGGATGAACAGATAGGCCTGTCTGACTGAACTTCTCAGGTTTGAAGACGAGATTAATTATGTCTGTTGAAGATGTAAAGAGTTGCTCATAGGACCGCGTATAAGAAGCTAAAGCAGAGAGTTACATATCAAAATTAAAGTCATGGTTGTACTATACATAGTCATAAATTATATAACAAACGAATCTTGGTTTGAAAACAATGAACTTATCCTTTTAATGTCACATCCAGGTTGCCACAGACAAAATGTTGAATTCTTCAGTAATATTCTGTCACTTTGAGGGCTGTCATATTTCCTCAAACCAGACGGTGGAACATTTTGCCTCGAGCGACTCAGTGATCCAGTTAGCAAAGCAGCATATATCCATTTCTCCGCTGATGCTCTGGTTTATTACCAGCAGCGTATCTTAGGATTGTGTTTACTGACAAAATGAGTTGTAAAAATTACATTGATTAATGATCCAATATTGGTGTAGTGCATGGTGGTGTAACAGTGATGTTTTTTTTAAAGTCATTACCTGAACAGAGGTTATTGAACCAAACCTGTTCTCTTGCAAGAGCACTTGAAAGCAAAATCTGTGGTTCGTTTGAGACTTCCTGCAGAAGTGATGCAGGATTTTACAATTTGGTTTCTTTTCTCTTCTTACTGAAATAATGAAGCACCTTTCAGACTGATCAGAAGTTCGAACATGAATATCATTTTTATCATGGATAATATTATTATATATTATATAATATATTCTAAATGTTGTAATACTCTATGTCGAAACACTGTTTGAAATCTGTTTAACTGAATATTAGTGTATTGTCTAACATACTAAAACATTTATACAAGTGGAGAAGAAGAAATATTGTTCAGGTTTGTCTCACATGCTGACATTACCAACCTGGTCTAACTTCACTATGTAAGTAAATATTATATTTGTGTTCATGTTAGCAGGTGAGTTGTTATTTTCACTGCATTGCCATCGACAAAAAATACGTCATAAACACCAGTGCCAGGTTCTCTGGCACCTTTGGTGTGTGTCGAATGTGATAAAATAGCAGCTACAGTAACACTGAATTTAGTCTGATGTGTTGTCGCTGTTACAAACCTTATCTGTTGTGCAGCCTCCTCCATTTTGCAATGGACATGCCACTGGGCATTTCTCTGGCCCCGATTCACAGCAGTATAATCTCGGTAAAAATAGATTATTAACAAGCATCAAACTGGGTCTTGTCGTGTTACAATATTCCAGGTTGATGGTAATGAGTTGGAATAATGCCATGCCACCTACTAGGTTGGCCCATGTGTTCAACATTTATGAATCCCTGTGGTGTAACTGATGTGGTCACCCAGGCCTGCACCGTCAAGAATCCACGTGTCTGTGTTTGTGTGATTTATTTATTTATGTATCCTCTGTGTGTGTGCATGTGCGGGTGGTTTTTTGGGAGATCGGTCATGCTCTTTGATTAATCCTAAATATCCTTAATCTTGGGGGACCTTTGTTGTAATTTTGGTTGTGACAGCTGCATGTCAGAACCCATGAATAACATTACTGCTGTCAAAGATCGGCAGCGTAATCGGCAGGCAAGCGTAATCAATCAAAAAACAATGTATCAAGCATGAAATAAGGGGATTTTGATACAAACCAACCAGGGAAACAATATATAATGAGAATTTACATGCACACCGGTTTATGTTTGGTCAAAGGAGATATGAGTAAATTCATGTTCCTCCTCCCACACTCTGACACACAAACACATCATGCCACAATAGCCACAAATACACACACTTTTTAATGTGCTGTATAACCTCTTTTCTCGGCTCCGTGTGCCCACTACACAGTACGTCTTAGTTTGCTTCTTCTCAACTGATGCATAGCCAACAAGGCAGGTAATTCATAATTAATGCTCAACTGAATATATTGAAATTCATCATGTGTGTGTTTGACCAAGGGTAACCCACAGGGATGCAGTCTTAACATTGCTTTACACACCATGTTTCCCTCCACATTTCTCACATGAGCCGCCTGCGAGTTCATATTCGAGACATTCAGTCAAGTTTCAGCATCCCCTTTGAAACTGATGGTTTCTTTACTTGTGCCATACATGATACATGAGCACACGACCACAGTCATCTATCATCAAGGTACCTTTTATTTATTTTTATTTATCTATTTATTTTTAGTTTCCACTTGGCCAAGTCAGTTTACTTTTCATCAGCCAACAATACGGATGAAGAAGAAGCTGTCTGGACAAGCCTGTCTGTGCATCTGCGCTCCACATCTGCTCTGGCTAAATTAATGCATTTCAACCATATCACAGTCCAAAATTGCAATGGGCTCTCTGGCCTTGTTTCTGTGACAGCGGCTGTTATTGGTCAGTCAGATGTGATAAAGCACATTGGGGCCAGATGTACAGTATGTGTCATTGTTCTGTATAAAAATGTGCTGCTCATGGCCACTTTTTTCGGTGCCCACAGGTGAGAGAGCAAGAGCATATTTCCACGTGTGCACAGTTTGAATCACGCTTGTGTATGTTACCTAAAACCACTACGTATCGTTTTTTATAGAATCTTATAGAATATTAATATTATGTAGCTTTAGTAAATATTAACTAAATTTGTGCAGTTGCTTTAGGCCCTATGTTCAGCTGTTTGCCTCAGTATTTCTTCACACCCTGGCACTTGGGGCTGCCAAAGTCAGACTTGGACAACTTGGACACAAACATAGTCAAAGCCACTGTGTCTTATTAGTTACTTGTTCAAAGATTTACACTTTGTAATCTAATCCATAACATTACTTGGAGGTAGGGATATTCAGTGGCCTAGTGGTAAAGGCGCTTACAACACAACCACAACATCCACAGTTCATGTCCCAGCAATAGCCTCAATACCACTCTGCCTCTCCCCATGTTTCCTGTCCCTCTTTGGAATGTCAACTGCCAAATAAAGGCAAAATGCAAAAAAATAAAAAATATTAAGAAAAATAATACTTAATCAGCAGCACGTTTTGCTTCATTTGAAGCAGTTTAGAAAAAAATAAAACATTTTCAGGATTCTTTACAAATAAAAGTACATTTTCTAGTTAAAGGCCCAATTTATGATTTGTGCCCAACGCTTTCTTCATCCTTCCCACGTCACACCATGGGTCACCCTACCACCCTGCTGAAGTGACAATAGACAACTTTTTAGTTTTAACTTATCATCATGAGTCATTAAGTGCTGACTGCACAATGTGATAGCTATAGAATAATGACACAATCTGTGTTTATATAAGCCTCGCTTTCACTTTGCCATTCTGTCCGCCACCAGGCACGAAATTTCTCAAAAAAATTAAGGCTCAATTGACGGCACAAAGAAAGTGCGCCTGCTTATGCGCAACCAAAACAGAGGATAGCGTTTTCGTTTTTCCCCGGTAGCTATTGGTAACTTTTCCCAGGTAGCCATTATCAGAGGAGGCAAAAAAGGCAAAGACGGAGAGTGATAGAAACCGAGGTAAAGCAAGACTGGACAACTATCACTCACTAGGGAGAGCCATGATTCGCCTGAGAAAGAGTTTCAGCTCTCGTCTTATCCGCTGGGACAAACATTATGGATTTTTTTACTGTTCACTAGCACACCAATGCGGCGGCTCACCAGGCTAGCAGCCAGAAATCCAATTCAATGTCTGTTTGATAATCTATACAAATAATATTTCCTGGTAGTGACCTTCCTAAAATGAACAGTGGTGAAACATACTGTATTATTCTTTATGTTTATTTGTTATTGTCAACAAATCACATTAAAAAGACCAAAAGGAACTACTGTATGTGTTCATTCTTTTCTCAATATTTTTCCTTAGAAGACACGGCTGCTTTGTTGTGCTTTAATACTACCAGGCATCTTCTTTGGCATGGGGGTGATTACCAGTCACATCAAAAGCCCCCAACTGCCAATCACAACCTGATGAGAACAGGAGAGTTTCTTCCCTTTACTTAAAAGGATTCCCAGAGGCAATCCTCTAACCTTCCACATATGTGTGATCAGAATACCTTTTACTTCTTCCTGTACCTCTGGAACCCAACAGTATATATTTTTCTTTTTAGTTGTTTGTTTTTATTTTATTGTTGTTGTTTTCTTTTGAAATATGTATTTCTGTCTCCAGAGCCCCTCTAACGCCTCTTAAGAGTTGTATTTATGCCAAGGGCCAGCATCCAACTAAATCAGTGGTTGTGCAGAGGACAAGCATGTGCATGTGTGTGTGTTTGTATGTTCACTTTAGATGGAGGAGAAATCAGCACAGTGGTTTGACCCCTGACCGTTTATCCTTCAGCTCTCATTGCATCAGTCCTGCCACGAACACTCCTTTTTTGCTACAGTAACAATATCAAGGTGCCACGTGTATAACCATGGCCTTTGGCAGCTCGAATGGGGCCACACATACACACACACACACACACACACACACACAACCACACACACACACACACACACACACACACACTCATACACCTGACCTGGCTGTGGTTTAAGACTCCTTTTAGCTTTTAATCTGCAGGAAATATGAGTAGTGTTTATCACATTAACAAAAAATCAATTAAACTTGTCACCTACACTAAGCTGAGAAGGAGCAGGAAACAATCAGCATCTTTATGTAATACTGTGTCACTAAAGTCGGATGCATTTGTAGCGGGTGTGAAAGGGTTTGGGGCTTTCAGAACTGCACTTCCTGAAAAAAGGTTAAGCTGAATAGAGTGGAAGCGTCAAGTTCTGTTTTTCTAATTTTACATTCTTAGCAGTGTCACTAACCTTTACTTGAATGCAGTTATCATATCTCATATCCCCAATCAGACCTTTTATTTTCCCTGCAATAGATGAGAATGATTTCACAGTCCTACCACTGTAGGTCTCTTTAGCTGTGAAGCCCTAGGGTGACAGGTTGCAGAATAATCAGTGCACATAAAAGTGTTACCATGAGCTGAACTGTCACCGTTACATCATCACGAAGGACTTGAAGATGTCAAACGCAATTGATGGATGATTTCGAGTAGCAAAATTGATCTTTTCATTTGTTGTCATGACTAATGATTATGGGCATATCATAAACAAATAGTGTACAGTGTATGATAAACAACCTCTAGCACCCGTATCACTGGTGCTTTTTAAAGCTCAGGCTGACTTCCCACCTAATTATAAACCCTACTTTGTTCACTTAAATGTCTTGGTGTTTGTTAGTGAAAAGAGATATTTGTTTAATTGAAAAACTAGTGAAAAGTTCTGGTTTCCAAGATGTTGTGCTGTGACTGCCTACTCATTCCTTAATAGTTTAAAAATGTCCAAATAGGTCAAGTGCAGACAGCAAATTTCCGCCAGGGGATCAATAAACTGTAACTTGCCATGAATGCTGGTGAAAATCAATATTTATTATCAAGAGGATATCACATAACATGCACAGCACAGATGTCAACACACCCTTTAGATGATGTCTTCCTTTTGATCCATATATCTATTTGATACCATTATAGTAATAGCTGCTTCCTCTTCCCCCCTGAAGTAACATTTAATACAGTCTCAAATGTATCTGTTTCCATTTAATGGAAGGCTCATGACATCTTCACCCTGGGGAAACCATGTGACACAGCATTTATTTGTTTTATTTTTTTGGCCTTGCTGTCTTCCCACGTGCTCTCAACCATCCTAAATGAATGGAAATGAGCGGGTCTTCCAAAATGTACGTCTATGATCACCTGATTAATTTTGGGTCTGTCTAAGATATTCATCTTAGCCCAAGGCTCTGCTCACCCATTATAAATAAAATTGACTTTCAAATGTCCTCTTGTCGTTTTTGTTCTCTTCATGGCAATGATTGCTTTGTCCTCTCTGCTAATATATTCAAACTGAAATGAACCAAAACAAGTTATTAAATAAACCAAGCTTTTGCAACAGGTTTGGTTTCATAGACACACACACACACACACACACACACACACACACACACACACACACACACACACACACACACACACAAACTCCCCCCCCCACACACACACACACACACTGCTTTGTCAGAGTCTCTCATGCCTGAATGCCATGGCAAACTGCTGTTAAAAGTCAAACGTGTGCATATTTCCACACACACTGGCATGTGGCCCAGCAGAATGGCAAACGCAGGGCAAAATGTCCTGACCTTTGTGGCATTCCCTCCCTCTGAGGATGTAGAACGTGTGTGTGTGTGCGTGTTTGTTTGTTTGTTTGTGTTTGTGCGAGCATGTGTGTATGTGTGTGTAAACACATTTCAGTGTGAAAGGAGATCATCGCCAAACATCGGACAAATGAGAACACCTTGGAGGCTCACTTGGCTCAGGTGCATGTCATGTAGCAGGAGTGTGTTGCGTGTGATTCTAGCATGGGATCATTCTTGCATGTCATCCTCTCCGTCTCTCACAGTGTTTTGTTTTTTTTTTACACCTACTATGAATGATCCAGTAAAGGGATAGACAGCAGAAAATAACACCTTATTCTTCAATTTAAAAATACAACAAACTGCACCCTTAAAAATGAATTAATTACCCACTACCAGTGTTCTCCCGGTCTGGGGCTGGTCACAGAGATATTTTAGACTGGTCTGTAGAGTTAGGCCAATCTTAATTTTTCCCTTAGAATAGTCTAGTGCAAGTTAGATGGTCTCACAAAAATAAAGATTTTTGCCACCATACCCCCTGGCTAACTCTAAACCAAGACCCATAGTTTCCATGGTAACAACCAAAGACACCTGCTGACCAGTGACGGCAGATGACAAAAAAGAGGAAAGCGTGGCTTTTAATTTGGTGAAAATGTTGTAGACAGCAGGGAAGACATTGTCTGTCATTTTCATTTGCCAAAGGAACCTAGTCTGAGCATGACTGGCAAGTTAGCACACATACTGAGCTCTGCCACATTAAGCCACAGCATCTCAACCCTTCTACAGATCTGCCCTGCACTGAGACCTTATTCTACTGAAAGCTTTTAGTACAGTTACACTCTTCAATGAATTTTCCCATTAAAATGTCTTTACAACTGCTGAATTCTTGTGAAAGGCAAACATGTTCTGTCGGTGTGAATGGAGCTGAGCAGTATGATGGGGCTTCTCAGTCAGCCATGTTTTTTTTGGGGAAAAAAGTCTTAATTTACGCAGATTTCATAGCAAATTAGCTTTGTGCAAAGAATGAATTTAAACAGCTATCTGAAGTCTATTAGTTCAAACAAGGTCATAGTCAAAGTCTGGCTGGTTTCACAGCCCCTGATTAAAGGGAGCTACTTATAAGCTTTCTCTGCCGCTGAATATGGTTTCTTGCTGGGAGCAGAGCCTCAGTCATCGTTGCATTTAGAAGACAAGAGGTTATAATACATGCTCTGAGCAGCACTACGTCTTCGGTGCAGATTGGAGGCTACAGTGAGTGAGTCTCTATCAGAAAGTGACAAGACAGGCAGGGGCTATAGCTATAGGTGGCAACTTGTCTAAATTGTCACTCACACCACTCTTTTTGCTGTTATGATTCAGTGTGGTTACTGGCAGTGCAAACTTAGTGTAACATACTTATGAGCGCCACATTTTTTGTTTATACCATCATCAGGTATCAGGATATGAAACAATAAACACATTGTTGTGGCGACAGAGGCCTGGTTGCATGTCTTATGATACCCAACAGATGTGTGTGTGTGTGTGTGTGTGTGTGTGTGTGTGTGTGTGTGTGTGTGTGTGTGTGTGTGTGTGTGTGCTACTTCTTGGTTTAGAATAGTTGAGAGAAAAAATCCATTGGCATACTATCAAAAACATAAATTTGTATGAGTGGGTTCGCTGGAATAGAAAGAGAAAAAGAAAATATATTGTGTTCTTTACATAGCGCTCTATAAGCCAAGGATCACACAGAGGGTAATTCAACAACTTTCTGACAGTCAACAAAAAGTGACTGTAGCAACCTTCAGTAAAGTAGAAGGTGTTACAGAACCACTCCGTTACATTTGTGCAAAAATACAAAACCACAGATGGGCTGAGGTTCATTGAAATGTTTACAGTGAGGTGTCTGGCAAACAAGCTATCAGAATAAATCCATTGGAAATTGTTTTCAGGACATATCCAGTGTGAATCAAAGCAAACACTCCTGCTCTGACTATAACTGACAGACAAGCAGCAGCTCCCCTACTTCCTGGTCCGTGCTGCAGCCAACGTATTATTCTGATTTTACACTCTTTTGTTGTTTTACACAGTTTGTCACGTGTCTTGCTTCTGTATGCGTGGGTATTTGTAAACCATCATTGCTCACAGGTTATAAGTTATGTATGATTATAGGCTTCCCTTGTGACCTACAGAGACGAACTCTCACAACACGACCAGGTCAAAGGTCGCACTGAACCACAAATTGCATTCAAGGACAATGGGTGATTTATCTCTCTGATCAAATCAGCTACAGTAAATGTCATCTGCTCTTTTTTGATTAGCAGTCCATTTTGGTATCAATTTCTTTTATTACTCTGTGTGCAGTCGGGAATAAACCTCATGTAACCTGCTCAAGGTCATTTTATAAGAGCCAGATTTTATTTAGAAGCTACAGATAAATGTCGAAACAAAATGCTCAACATTTAATGATTTTATTTGATATGAACTATCAATTGAAAAAGTTATTTAATCATATATTTAGCCATACAACCTTTGTTACATTAATGTAGCTTTAACAACACAATTACCTGATGGAGTGAAATTATTTGCTTAATTTAGAAATTTTTGAAAATCTACCTTAGTAGAAGACAGACCTAGTCCCAAACTATGAGAATGATTGATAGCTACGTTCTTTTGGTGATAGGGCTTAATCGAAATAAAGTAACAAGACTGTAAGCTTACCTGCTAAGACAAAAAGACAGTTAAGATTGAATTGAAATGTTGTCCCTGAACCTGTTAAGCAAAAACACATGAGTATACATAAGTAGGGTAGGCCTATGTTTAACCAGTATTGGCTTTTGTTTCATTTTTAAAATCATTTTATTTTGCTACACTGGTTTTAAATTAACTCATCTCTCTTATTAATGATATAGTGAAGCTGAGGCAACAGTAAAACCCAATCAAAGTTTCAACAACAATTAATTGTATGACATATATTTTCCCTGTAGACTGTCATTAAGTAAACGTCTCACGTTATCTTAAGTTCACACCAAGTGTGTCACATCAAGTTCTCCTCTGGCGAAGTGAAAAGTCTCTTGCAGAAGTTATGTTCCTTTAATCTAGGAGATGAGTTACATGTTTGAAATCACTGCGACAGCCGGATTAAAGATGTTGTAAACCACAAAGTAAATATGATCAAATAAGCACTTTCGCTGCATGAAAAGCCCAATGTGACTTTTCACTTTTGCACAAGTTTTGTACAATAAAATAAGCTGATGTGAGCTCCTGTTGTCTCACCTGCTGCCTTTCTCACCTCTGTAATGTAAAACCTTGCTGAAAACCGTCGCTGTGTGTCATCTACTGGTTGTTACGTGTCTGATTTTAGTTTAATTTTAAATCTCAACTCACAGGTATTTGCTGGCCAATTTCTTTTAGGGCGCTTGGGATGTAGCATCAGCAATGTGGGTGTAGAGTTAGAAGCATATTTTATCCATTCTAGCAAAATACTTTTGATTTGTACCAACAAAATAAACATGCTTTAATGAGGTAACCACCTAAACCTTTCAACAAAAATATATGTACTGTGGAACAATTCTACAGATAATACTGTATATTGTTAATGTGCATATGATAAAACTGCTTCAACACATTAATGAATATCAGAGGCCTTCTAATAATATTGTATTTTTATTGGAGATACAAAAGTAGAAGCAGAACTTCCTGTTGTCTGATCAAAACAAAGACACTTTTGTCTCTTTCTTGCGACAATGCAGCGGTCACCAGCAAGACAGGAGGTTTATCCCATAGAGTCACAGTCATCCTCTGTAATTTAATACAAATAACATGGCCTGTCCATCAGCCGGCACCCATGAGGTCCTCGACAGTGCTGCTCTGTCCTCATTGCTGGCTGTAAACCATAAACATCAGCTATTTCTCAGAGCTATAACATGTACCTGCCAAGACACGCATCCACAATCCCCCACTGTGCTGTCACCGGCAGTCCACGGCTTAACCTTTCCCTCCTCATTCTCCACATCCGCCCTCTTCCTTTTCTGCATCGCATATTCAGATTGCTTCCTGAATATGTGATGGAGCATGGGGACGCAGAAGGTTATGGCTTTGCGCTGCGTGATAGATGGGCCATGCTGAGTGTCACAAAGCATCTATTGAACATCTGGATGCAGGAAGTGACAGGTGCTGATGTGCCCACTCTCAAGGCAATGCCCTCCAAATGGTATATGAGGGGCAACTGTATTGTTATAAAAAATTAAAATGAGCACAATGAATCATGTGTCGGTTCATAATTCCCATTTGGTACATGAAAAAAAATGTATATTTTTGTGAAAAGTATCAAATAAACTGCACAACATTTAAACACTGCATAGTAAAAGACAAAAATAACAACTGCTCTGAAGAATTCTTATTACATTAGTGAGGAAATATGTTTGCTTACTGCCTCCTGAATCCAGATGATATCAGGCTTTCACTCAGGCTTCAGGCTGACTTTGTGTGTGTGTGTGTGTGTGTGTGTGTGTGTGTGTGTGTGTGTGTGTGTGTTTGTGTGTGTGTGTGTGTGCGCGTGCGCGCTCTCATGTGCATGACTGTGTGAGTACTCGGGATCCTGATGACAGGGGTCTTATCCTCCCCTTGAGTCTCCCCTTCAGCAGATTTCCCTGTGGAGCCAACCTCTACATTTCCACTCACTGTGTTGTTTTCTCCTTCCATTTGTGTCCTGGCTTTTTACTCTCGCTTTAAGCAGCAAGCCAGTTCAGCTCTTTCCCTTTGATCCTTAGCACCTGCAAGACTGTGCTTTCTTTGGAAGGACCGGGGCAGTACAAAAGTACAAATTAACTGTTAATTTTTATTATAAATTTAAATTTTAATCTGCTAGCATTGCACTTTGACTTAAACTGCTTTTTATATGGGGAAGGAATATTAATTAGATGCACACAGAAGACATATGCACATATGTAATTACTCTATGAACCGCTGTTGCTGCACTGGCTCTAATTACTGCATTGCCTCAGATACAGTATAAAGGTGTGTTGTTGTGTCACAACACACTTTTAAGCAGCTAAAATACCTTTCCCTCTTTTACCTAGCTTGTTACTGTACGTGCCAGGACCACCATCTACTGTATGTAATACACAGTCAACCCAATTTCCAAAAATCCAAATGATCCCAAATTTAAAACATTTTTTTCATTCCTAACTTGAATGGGACAGACTTAAAGTTTCTTGGAAATTCCAAAACCTTCCAAACAAGTAAAAAGTCTAGAGAGAAGCGAGGATTAAGAGTCACAAAAATCCAGTAAGATTGTGGTGGACAGGTCGTTTCTTTTTTTCTAACCTGCATTAACTGAATTTTGGCCAGTTGAGAGCAAGGGGGGCGGGGGCGCTCCAAACTCAACACTGACATATTATCATCTTTTAAGTTGACATGGTGAGGAGTGATGGGACTGAATCAAATCAGCTGTTGTAGCTGTTGTGGGCCGGAAAGCCAATAGAAAAACAATAAAAATGTCCGCAGAGTTGGGAAATAATTCTGTGCAGTTCACCCCACCATATCATCATCTGTTAATATAAAAAAATATATTATAGTAGCTTTAAACAAAAACCAACACTATTTTGGTGGACAATTAAAAAAGTTCTAAAAATAATTACAGGAAAAATATAAATGTACCTAAATACAGATTTGTATTTTCAACTATCAATGCACACTCCAGCATTATCTGAGCATTAAACGGCCCTTGAGGTTGCTGCTTCTTTAAGACAGTCTCCTTGTGTCTCACAACACATAAAGATAGGACTCCTCTTTCGTATTTCTTTATGATAGCATATAAACAGTGTGTTTTATCTGTGGACATAAAAGACTCTCCAAGGACCATTGCTTCACACCAGAAGGCAAGGAAAGAGTTTGTGGGGTCAGTGTGTGAATTGTGGGAGGATTTTCTTCTGATGATGTTAGTGGGCAGAAGCTGTGCTATTTAGCCCTTTAATTAAGAATCCTTCAACCTTAAATGTTGAGACATTTATCAGCATCTTGGGGTCTCCTCGGTGTAGTAACTAAAACTCAGCTTTCACAATGTGTGGCTGGTAGTTCCTGCATGTTCCCTCCCTGTGATTTATCACATCAATCAGCCAGTTACTGTACGTATTGTTCTCAGAGTCACAGCGGCGACCCGGCTGAATGAGTTAGGATGCAATTGGGTGATGACGTCTGGAGGAAGCTGTAGCAGCCAGTAATGAGCTTGTATGTCAGAACTGTAATCTCATCTACATGTAAATGTATTCTGGTACAAGTTGGCTCACTAATTTATTCATCCAAATGTAACTTCATCAATTTATCCCTCACCTCACTATCAACACATAAGTCTGTCTGGAGAGAAGTGGGGTGAAAGGACGTCTGATTCCACTTTGAGAGCGGGAGAAAACATGGAAACAGAGAGGAGGATTTTTTTTTTTTTTTCCTTTACCTCAAATGCGAGATTGAGAAGCAGTGTGGCTTGTGTAAGGCTGTGTAATTGCTTCATATTTAATACAGCAAACATGCAGCCGGTGGGTGAGAGGCTGCCTCAGACGAAAGAAGCGGTTGCGTGCACTTTGCTGGTACTCTTGCTTTTTATCCTTGTCGGGCCTGTTTCCGGTATGCACTTCTCGTGTTTGCTGCAGCGGTGCATGAAACGTGTCGCCGGATGAGTGTGGCCAAGTACTCGAGGTGAACCTGTCTTACTGGTGTGCATGTGTGGACTTGTGTATGCGCATGTGGTAGTGGGTTAGTCATGTAAAATCTGTCGTCTTGTTGCACTTGTGAAATGTACTTTGACTATTTTTGGAAGATAAAATGGAAACAAATTAAAGCTTGAACTATTTTTTTTCCCCCAGAATCTCAGTTGCTTGTTCTTTCGCTGCACACTGGAGGGCTGTTGGAGAACTGGTGTTGCTCATTTGTTAGTAGCACTGTTGCTTCATAGCCACAAACTCCTGGGTTCAAACACTGCAGACCTATTTCAAAGGTTCATCCAAATGTAAAATGTCACAGTTCTGGTAGGTGTAGGATGAGCTTAAAAGCAGAACAGGTGAAATAATGTGAGGTTCAGTTGGTCAGTGATCGGAAACAGGTCAGCAACAGATGGTCAAGTCAATTAAACTTGTACGAAATGCATAATGGAGTCAAGCCCCATACAGCGCTGCATAGTTAACCAGGTATAGAACATGGATTGATAGATGGAAAACAGTGGCATGTTGCTACCACGATTCCTAAAATATGAATCCTCTGCACTGAAATATTGATTTTGTGTTTTCTTGCTGTCACTATGCCGTCTGGGGACAATGATTCGATCACTGTGTTTCAATGGACGGCCTAATCTTGTAGACCAGATGAACGGTAAGTGGCCTCTAAAAGGCTGTCAGTGTTTATTAAACGATGGCTCTCTGAAAAGGTCACCAACCCTGTCCGTTCACACACAAACACAAACATAACCATCATTCCTCTCCTGCCATTGCCTCAAGCAAGGAAGACATGCAGTGAGAGCCACAACATTGAGGGATAAACATGAAGGCCAATGTCACTTTCTCAAGTCACTGAGCTCAGAAATCATGGTATATCATTTCAAATGTGTTAGCACAGGCCATCCCTTCACTGTGAATCTATCCAGCGAAATAAAGCTGTTTAATACCGGATACATTGAGATAAAACAGACAATAATAGATGACACAGATGCCAGGTTGGACTGACATTTAAGGCTTTCAGGAAGCGTGGCAACCATGTTACTGGTTCACTGCTCAATAACATGAAGTCATTACAGAGCTACAAAAATATTACTAATCAGTTTTATAATTTTATTGTTGTCATTTAGAGTAAGGGCTCATTATTTTAGATTTGTCATAAATCATTTTGGTGTCATTGTGCAACAGGAAATACTGCAAGTTTTTAGATGAATGGAAACATAAAATCAATCAATCATGTTAAACTTTAATAGGTTAAAAACTTTTTTTGGTTGGTTGGTTGGTTGGTTAGTAAATGAAAGCAAGACTGGTGGACTACTTTTATCTTTATTTATTTAACATTAGTTCTTCTGAACATCTGGTGTCTGGTGGGTCCTGGGAGAAATCCTGTGCTACATAGCAGCAGAAGTTAGTTTGAAATAGAAAAGAAGAACTCCAAAGCTACTGAATAGACACCACCAACAGAACTGTAAGAAGAGATCGCATAAAAATGACAAATGCGAAAATAAAATGAGTGTCAAGTCCGGAAGGATTAGAGTACAGCTCTTGGCACCGAAGATGTCTGTAGAATGTCACAAAATACTGCCTCGCATGTCAAATGTCACAATATGATATTCCTGTGCTGTTTTATACTTCCGGGCTGCTTTTTATGAAGATAATAAGTTTTCTGTCCTTTACTGTATTTCAAATGCTGTTCAAAAACCTATACATGAGCACAGCGTCCAAGATGAAATGTGTAATAATGTGCTTTCTTTTCGAGGGGGTTGGATAAGGTCGTACAGTGGGTGCAATTAACGATTATGAATTATTCATGTATACACGAAGATGCAATACATTAGCCATTCATCCCCAGAAGGTGACACATTCCAGGCCCAAGCTAATGGAATAATTGTCTCCTCTAATTTTGTCAGTAGAGTCAAATGAACAAATTACTAACTCTAAAGGTCATATCTCATGTTTGACTCGTATTTTACCAGACATTTAAGGAAAAAGGGGGACGATCACAAGGTCATGTAAGTTGGTTGACTCATTAAGTAATTGGTCAGGTGCCTCACGGTCTGTATTGATGACAGATTTACTGTCTGTACCAAATTGTAAATCTCTATAATCCTATAGCTCATCAATGTTTGATGTCTTTATTTTCATTTGTAACGTGCGTAGCATTAAAGTGGTATTAGCATGGGAACTGTCTTGTTTAATGATGTTCTGACATGTGTGAGTTAGTCTTCAGTCTGTTTAACAGCTTAACTTCGCTTCACGTGAACGCTACATGTCTTCATTTTGCAACAACCCTCAGACGAAACATTTTTATTTCAAAACACTATAAGCTTCAGCCGGTGTTATAAGCGCGACTGTGGTTGGTTCTTTAAGTAACACAAGAAATCAATGAAACAATTGATCAGCTTTTGCAGTGCAGGCTGTGTTCAGGCTCACTCATTGTGTTATTCTCTTGTTTGTGTCTGAGTTGGTGAGACTTTGGGTTCACGGTGATTACCTGCAGGATGATTTCAGTCAGGGGGCGGCTGAGTAAGCAGGAGTCTTGACATGATCAGCTGCAAAGATGGACAACTATACTCTACTCAGAACCATGGTTCAGTGGTAAAAAAAAAAAAAACGCTGTGTAGAGACTTAACCACGGTTAAATCACAGTTTCCTGTTAACCCCCACCCCCAGCATGATCCAATCCCGCATCCGAGAACACAGAAACACTCAGCTGTCACGGTAGATTCTGTGCGTTTGTGTCATTTTTCAAATTCCTGCTTGAACTTTAATATTTCTGAGAACACAGAGTCAGAAATGAGATTTTTGTTCTGAGTAGAGCACTACCTGTTTAAATCAAACGCTCCCCCTGTTGAATATCAATGGACTCTGTCAATGCACTGCCAAGTGGTGTGGACAGTTTGCTGTAGACTGAATACAGATCAGGCCACAAAGTCACACTTTTAAATGTCTGAGCAGAATAGAATTGGTGAAACAAGCCACCAAAGTCTGATGCAAAGAAATATGATTTTACTTTGACATCTGTCTGTTTGTAATGAAAAACATTTCTCCTGGATATTCTTTGCTGTTACCTTCTGTGTCAACTAGAGGTCAGCAGCTGACAAATTTTGGTAGAGTCGTATATTTGTGCAGACAACAGTAAGATGTTGGGATGACCTCATATCATATACTGCATGTCAAACAGTACGCTGGGGGAGGGGGGGGCACACTATTGTGAACACAAGCCACTTTGTAGTGCAACCCAGTCTAATGGTAATACAACAAATGGTTGGTTTTCTGCCTTAGGTTTAGATTATTTATTTAATTTTAGAGGCTTGTATTGTTCGTCGTACATTTAAATCTGATTATAAACTGTTTATTATACCGTATTTTGTTCTTCATTGATAATTATTGCATTGATAAAACTGTGCATTGACTGCTTATTTAGTAATGTATTGATTCAAACGTCATCTATAAACTACATCGAGCATGTTGCGGAGGAACATCTTTTCATATGCATCTCGTGCATGTGTCAGGCCTGTCAGTGACCACCAGCAGAGGGCAGTGTGTGTCTACTCTCCGCCTCTCTCCTCTCTTCTTTGAAACAGACTCGTCTGTGGAGCTGTGAAATTGCTCTGGCGGCTCAAATGAAGACATCCCCTCTGTTCCTTGGCAGTCATCTGCATACTTGTTTTGTCTGCTTCTGTATCCCACGCCTGTCCTCACACCACTGTTTAATGTAGAACAAATCAGTGGCTCTGTGTTTTTCAGCCTGACAAATAAAGGTGCTCAAGTCCAACAAGCAGACGGCCGCTGTGATGATTGTGACCATTTGACCACCCGTTAGATGGTGGCTGTACCAAACTGCACTGGACTGTTTCTGCTACTCAAACACCTGATCAGGCGTCCACTGATTATGCAAACATTACTCCAGCTGCGTGAAAAGCTGTGATGACAGTCAAGCTGTAACTCACTGATATACGTCTTTTACTTTGTCTGTATGTTTGTGACATTCACCTTTGGCCAAACTTAGTGTGTTAAATATGATGTGATATGATTAGAGAAAGCATTATGGGAGATTTATTTTCTGAGGTACTCTGAGTGTTTTTACTGTGGCGTGTATTGGTCGGGTTTAAATTTAGCTTCACAGTCTTAGCTTTTCAAAACATGTTCAACTGCCAGAAAAGTTGGAAGTGATGCTTGAAGTTTTCTTCTTTTTTTTTTTTACCTTAACTCTGGCTGGTGAGCATGAAGTGCTGGGGCTTTCTATGGTGAAGATATTTACCTTTTTATGCCCCTTGCTGAAAAACAGGGGCTGAAAAACCCTGTGCAGCTGCCATGAGACAGGTTGTATAATCAGTACAAATCTTTATCTCATTTACATGTCCAAACATTATTAATTTTGTTATGTAATTCATCCTTCTATGGATGGAGTGTTATTAGTCATGTTCAGCTGGTCTATGTGGATTTCAGCATTTTTTCTAGAACAATACGGCCCTGTTTTGTGAAAACCTTGTCGCTCAAATTCAGTTGAGTTGTATGTTTTCACTTGTATTCAAGGGTTGTATTTGCATAAACGATGACAGAAAAATTTCCCTTGATCTGTAAGGTTTATAAGAACTTTTCCAAAACCCACTGGATGGCCAGCTAGCAGCTTCGAGGTTTTCAGGTTTTCACACATCAATTATTGATAGAACTTTCTGATAAGGCACACAATATAAAGGCTTTGTTGTGATTAATGGAAATGGTTAATAATTGATACCGACGCTCACAAATATTGATCATAATGTTCGTAATGTGTTGTCTTGGAAAAACGACTACTTTGTCTCCCCAAAGCAGGCCACATCATCTTCCTCCATTTTCATATGAAGTTAGAACACCAATGCAAAAAATCATGCCAAACATAATCTCTCATCTCTTCATATACCAGAGATGTGCTTAAAACAGCAGGAATGAGTGAATGTACATTCAGAAACTGCACGGCGCGTGTGCTACCTCAACAACCGGACTGATTGAAGTGCACTGGGGTGTTTCAGCCCTTGAATACGGCTGTGTCTGGTCGGTGGCTTTTTTCTGCTTAAATCTCGCCTCTACACGGCCTTAATCATTTGGCCAGGGAGTCATCCATTCCTCTCCTCTGGGTACAAATCAGACTCAAAGTGAGAAGTACAGTAAGAGCAAAACCCATTCTGCTGAGCTTGTCCGCCACAGTGTAAGTAGTTAGCAGAGCATTGATTTCACACCAGATCAAATCTATCTTGTACTTTCTGACCGGCACTCTTTGCAGTTTAACGCTGAAGTTCCAATGCAAAAAAAAAACCCCAAAAAACAATGAAGTTTGTATTTGAATCAGTAGCTTTTCATACACACTGTGCTCATAAACAGACATTTCACCATAATAGTCAGTTTTCTCGCAGCCCCGTGGTCTGCACTCTATCGATCAGCTCAGCAGTCTCTGTTTAGACAACAGTGACAGAGACTGGGGGCTGAGTCGTCCAGTCTCAGCTTGAGACAACACAGCTGCTCCCCAACCCCGCC
>NW_019524951.1:1166-40506 GCF_002814215.2 Seriola lalandi dorsalis | reverse complement strand
CACCCCCCCCACCCCCTGCACTTTTACTTCTCTGCTCATTAAAAAAACTGCTTGCTGTGATGTGTCCTTTCCAATGCAGTCACCTTTTCTGTATATTTTTTTCACCATCGTCAGAGTCCTTATGTCCTGGAGAGTTCTTTTACTGTTGTGTTATTCAGTGACGTGAAGTCAGACATTAGATATTCTATTAGTTGTAACTGGTTATTAGCTTTTAAAGAATGACATATATTGTATATTCTGTATGTATAAAGCCTGGACAGAAATGCAGCACAGTAAGCTGAGACGCAGCGTGATCTCCAAACCACAAGTGAAAATCTGCCAACTTACTTTAAGACTTTCCAGTTGACTAACACAATACTTAAGCAGATCAGCCTGCGTTTTAAAGAAAAGCTAAAGTTGGCTGACAGTTGACAAGGAGAGAGCTGCTTAATCGTGCCGCTCTTTAACACCTGACCTTAAAGAAATATTAACTCAGCTTTCTCAGCTTTCAACACCTTTCACCTTATTAGAGCAGAATGTATTAAAGTCAAGGTCAGTTTACTCTGAACACAGATTTTTAACCTTAAATGTTTTCAGTGTTTTCTTATTTAAGGTTGTAATGGGCTCATTATTCTGCATTTTCATAATTTAAGGCTGGAATGAGCCTTTAAATATTTCTAAAATAAACAAATCTGCATTTTCTAAATACTTGTAAATGACCTGCAAATTCCATCAAGCTCATAAAGTTTTATACTCCATCCTCTGTGTTGATAACGATGACCCACTTTCTAAGGTAAAGATGACTACAAAGCATGTTTGCTCTGTAAAGTGAGTATCCTTGGCTCGTGTCCTAAATGCAAGACAAACTGCTTTGAAGCATCCTCTCCTTCTAATGACTTTCTCTTCCACGTCCTGTCTGCTGCTAATAAAGCAGCGTGAGAGTACGTGTGAAAGTGTCTGAGTGTGTGTGTGTTTGTTAGGGAAAGAGGAGATGTGCGTGTGGGTGTGTTGTTTGCATGTGTTTTATGATCTTAACACGAGCATAATGATACGAGAACAGTGTGGTCCTCACATTGTGAGGGGGAAACTAATGACTTTTTTTCTCGTTACTCTCTGCTGGTCACATTTTAGTTTAGTTTTTAAAATTGTGCAAGTATGGCAGACATAATATTTTTTTTCCAAATAATATACAACCGTTTTTGAACATAATTGTGGAAAGTTTCCTGCATTAGTGTAAACACTCTTAACCCAAGATGTTTTTTCTATTTTCAATATTTCCACACACAGTATGTAGCTGTCTGTCCCTTTATAACATTGAACATTTGAGAGGAACTATCCTGCCATCTGTTTTTTAAGCCTCCGTGCAGGTTGTCCCATTCTTGTGAACACGATATCTCTGGAACATCATATGGGAATTTCTTCAGATTTGATACAAACGCTCACCTGGACTCAAGGACAAACTGATTAGATCAGATTTTGGTGGTCAAAGGTCAAGGTCACGGTGACCCCACAAAATATGGTTTTGGCCTTGTTAATGAACTATTCAAGGGGATCCCTTCACATTTGGTACAGATGTCTACTGGGACTCATGGATGAACTGATCACATTTTGGGGGTCAAAGGTCAAGGTCAGAGTGACCACACAAAACACTTTTTAGCCATAACTCAAGACTTCACACAACAGTTATGACAAAATTTTCCAGTAATGGTTAATATTTAATATGATTCTGGATAAACAGAACTGAACTTAGTATACTGAATCACCATTGTCACAGACAGAGTACTTCCTCATTAAAAGCTTATTGAAAGACAGCGACAGTCTCAAGGTTAAAAGCTCAGCAGCTAACTACAGTATTTGTGAGTTGTCGCATCATAATTGTCCCTAACCGTGCTTTTGTAAGCTTAGTTGTGTTCTTTCCTGGACATAATAGCTTGAACCAGCAGACTCAAAACCACTAAGAATCAGAGCTGAACAATTTGAATCAGCAAAGTGATGTGTAATTTCTACCTCTACAGAAAAGTAGGCCAAGTTGCTTCTACTCAGAGAGTCGAAGCTGGCATAGTCTTGCCTTTAGCACTGATTCCCACTAAATGTTGCTTTTTGTTCATATACTTAAACACCTGCTGGGAGCAGCTCCCACACACAGTGTTGTGTTTGGCGCACATTACACTTCGCATAGGAGGGGGTTGCTGTTTCTCTTTCTCTGGGTAATCCTCTAACCTCAGCATCCATACCTTACTGTGTGATTTGATCATGACAAAGCACTACATACGCAAAATAAATTAGACTTAAATTTCATCTTGAATGAATTTTATTTCACTTTGACTTAAATAAAGGGGAGAAAATCCACTACCACCCAGCTCGGATCCATTGCAAAGTATCTTCACTGCACCTCCTGTACCTTGCTAATCCTCTCCACCTCGTCGGTACAATGAGATCTCCACCGAGGATCCCAAACATTTGTGATCTTAAGCACCCGTCTTGGCTGACAGGTTGATCTTCTCCAGCATAACACGACTGAAAATATTTCCCATGCAAAACAAAAAAAAAAAAGAAAAGAAAAAAGATTTGTAATCTCTAACAGTCAAGCTGAACGTGACACTTTGACACTTTCTTCTCTCAAGTTTTACATTTATATCAGGATTTGTCACGGCTTTCAAGACTTTTCCCCGATTTTGATCACAGGATTTATTTTTCTGCATGAATAAATGTGGAGAAAGGCAGCTGGATATGTGCACCCTTTGCGACAGGAAATCTATATAGGACACATCTGTTGGGGAAATCCTCTCAGATCTCTAATTGAGGGAGGATTTCTGGATTCAGGGAAGTCACGACGCCGAAGCTCCAGAGTGAACTCTGACCTGGTTAGGTAGAAAAAGAGTTGCTTTTTTGTCTGCTTTTCTTCAACCACAGAGGGTTATATGAAGTCAGTGTGACCTCGGTCTAATCTACTTGACACTTTTCTCAGTTTGTGTCATAGAGGAACTGTCAGGGTAAAACATGGTGTGTTCTGTCAAGATATTTCACCCCCACCTGAGATGTCAACTCCAGATGCCCTACTTGCAAACACTTTTTTTGTTCCTGCTGTGCTGTGCTCAGTTTATTCCAGGAGGTATTTGATGAGTCCTGCTTCAGCATCAGGTAATGATTACCTACATTTCCCAGAATGCTTTTTAACCTCTAGAGAAAGAGCATCCAGCCACTGCCCATTTATGTGTCTAGGAAATAACGACAGCGATGTCCTGGTCTGTCGTGGAAAAAGACTGGGAGCAACTGACCATAAACACTGGCCCAGAACTTACACCATTTTTTAAGTATAGTTAGATGAGGTTTATTTTGTAGATTAACTTCCTTTACTGACTTGTATTTTGAAGATTCACATAATGTGTATTTTGATGGAGAATATATATTTCATATTTTAAAAAGTCCTTATTTCTGTGTTTAAGTGGGAATAATTTAACACTTTGCATTTTGCCTGTAGTTTTTACGTTTACCGACAACCTGAATTCACTTGTGATACACTAACTAGTTAGGGTGGAATTAATTGTTCATTTGCCTAGAGACAGATGAGAAAATTAAAACTATGCTCATAATTATAATTGATTGCACCTAGACAATAAATAGCCCTGCTAATTACACCCTGTACTGAGCTTACTTATTACTGAGCTTTAGAGGTGCTAGTAGGTTTTATCTTTGGACTGCACCGGACTAGCTGTTTCCCCGTTTTCAGTTTTTATGCTAAGCTAAGCTAACTGACTGCTGGCGGTAGCTTCAACTTTAGCAAACTCATCTCATCTAACCTCATCTGCTCATCATTTCACACGATGAACACATTTTTTCAGTAATATAAACAGGATGCAGAACGTAAACAGAGAGTAGATAGAGAATGTATTTGCTTTGTGTCGGCATAAATCACATTTAGTTCCATGTTGCCTAAAACACACTGATTATGTCACATATACTGTAATGTTTAATTCTTTGCATATTTTTATTTGGGGAGACTGATAAAGCCTGAAGCTGAAAAAGCCTAGATATGTGAATGTCAGGTAAACTGATCCTGGATCAGCTCTTTTCTCTCTGCTATTCATTTTAAATAGTGTCAAGCTGCATCCATGAAGGCACATTATATTTTTTCATCTGTCACTGGATCCATGTTAATGTTTGTCTATTTGTTTTAGTTTTTTTTCTTTTGGGGGGGGGTTGATACATTTTTTGTAGGTAATGTTATGAAAAACAACAAATGGTATCAAATTCTAGTTTAGACTCTTATTCTCAACACACTGTTTCCAAAAACAGATTACACATTTGACCCCTCATCCCAGTCCAGTTGAATTATTTTCATATTGTGTGTCCACGCTTGAAGGGTTCTATTTTGTGATTAAATAATCTGTATTCTGTTGATATCACTTTGACAAAAAAAAAAGCCAGTGAGTTTGTGTCCTTGTGAAAACTATGCTTTGCAATGTGGCATTAAATTGTGGTGTGTGTGTGCGTGTGTGTGTGTGTGTGTGTGTGTGTGTGCAGCTGCCACAGGTTGAATTGCCTTTGAATAACAACAGAAGCAGCCTGACGTTGCCAGCCATGAGTATGTCTTGTTGATTTGGTGTGGCTTGTGTGGTGGATGGATTAATCGCCTGCACAGCTTTTCTGTGAAACCATCAAAACGATGTCAGCTCAGCTAGATAGAGATGGAACGTCTGCACGGACAATCTGCTCGGTTGAATCATCCATCTGCGATGCACCACAATCTCCTGCACATTGTTCACCAAGCATCTCTCAGCTTCAAAAGAGGGAGGGATTTACGGAGGCTGGCTCCTGGATCCAGGTGAAACAATAGCTTAAAGAAGGCTGCTGGGCATGAATTTAAGCAGCTGGGGTTCCTCAAACAACACTGCTTTTTCTTGGTTCATTGCCTAATCCATTATATTTAAAGAAAAAGTGGAGTCAAGCTGTCCCCCTTTTTTTTTCTCCTCCAACAGGATTATTCCAGTATGTTTCCAGTCACAGAGCACTCTTAATGGAGTGGGAAATTATTCTGACACATACAGTATATGACCTAAAAGATACAAACCAAAAGGAGATGGAATTAAAAATAAATTTGTACAGAGCAATTTGGTTTCCGTGTCTTTGTCCTGCAAGCTTAGTGCTCTGTCCTTTTCTCTACATCTTTCAGATTGATTTGCAGCGAGACAGCAGAATAGGTCTCATGGGATGTAACACTGTAGACTCTTTAAGGCCTTGGTTTCTTCCTCCATCTTCTTCTTCTTCTTCAAGGCTCTTTAATAATCTCACACAGCTGTCAGATGCAGGAGAATATAGATTTTCAAAGATTTTTTTTTTTTCTCTCACTGCTATTGAGTGAACAGTTTCCATTTGCACTAAACGCTTTTCTATCTCAGAATTCATGATGGTGAAAGAGTCTCTCAAAATTGATGTATATTGTATTTAATGAATGTAGTTGATGTGCGCCGATGCTCGAGTTGTGTTACATAAAACTGAATATTTTACCATGGATCCCCATCCCTCTGCAACCAAGACAACATCTCCCAATCAAATCAGTTTTAAGATGTATTTATTTAATGTTTTTCGTAACAAAACTGCAAGCTGAAAAACTTTTCACCCTTCCATTTGTCACCGAGAGACTATTCAATGAGTTTAAATAGATTTAGCATACACATAAATAAAACATAAGAAGAGTTCAGATTACGTAGCTTCAGGAAAGATAAGTAAACAATAAGAATAACAGGAATAATCAACTTTTACATCAGGTATGAATACATTCGTAAGACTTGTCCATGTGCTTACTAAGCTTTCATTTCCCTTATCCTGTAAAACAAGTAGGAGCACCTCACTCAAAAACAAAAGGCTGACTTTATATTGTCTAAGCCATGTAAAAATCCAGTCCCATTATGAAAGCAGTGGAGTGGATCAGGATACATGATTTCCTGCAAACCTCTTCCACTCTCCTGGTCATGTGACAGGTGGCCTTACAGAGACACTCTCACTGGTTCCAATGGTTGGAGTTTTCCTTTCCTTTCACTTCTCCACTGGTGAGGTTGAGACACTTTGATCTCAGGCACTTTCTGAAATCATGAGGTTGTTGACTGACGAACACAAATGTAATATTTTACAAACATAATGTAGCTTGTTGTATAGACCTTTACATTCTCTGCATACCGTACATCCTTATTTATAGGTTCTGCTCATCTCTTACTGAGTAGCTTCTTTCTTTAAAGGATTAGTTCGACATTTTGGGAAATACGCTTATTAGCTTTCTCTCTAACACTTACTCAGTATTCTTTCAAAATGTTGAACTTGAATGCAAAACTATCGCTCACTACGTTTACATGCACAAAATATTCCGGCTTTTGCCCTTATTGCAAAAAAAGACAATATTCCTACTAAGCTGTTTACATGGGTGATGAAAATGAGTATTCCACTAATAATCGTTGTCCATGCAGTTGTGAATACTCCAATTAACTCAGATTAAAAGGTCAGCGTTGCGTAATTTGCGCATTTCCAAAAACCTGTTGATATCCAAGTCTTTCAAAATGTATAAAAATGGGTGCGTTTCTCGTTCCGTCCAGAGATGTGGGCTTTTCTTTTGGGCACGCACCCCTTCCCCAGCCTTGCTTTGCACTGTTGTCTAGTTGGTTTTGTCATTACCGGATTTGATTAGTGTTGGTGCCTGATCTGCGTCACACATGCGCTAGCGGGTCAATGCTAACCCTAACGAAACTGCCGTAAAAGCCCAAATTGAGATGCTGATTCCCAAAGTGTTGTATACATGTCTGAAGAATGCTCATAAATACCAAACGAAGTCGGCATGTCCCACATGTCTGGAAAGTGCTAAATTCAGAAATTGGGAATGTCCAAATGGAACATGCTGTCCACATGACCTGTATTAATTTCAAAATATAGTCATATTTGTAATTATAATGGAAAATTCTTGTGCATGTAAAAGTACTGACTGATACCTAACAGAGTATGGTTACAGGTAAATCATCTTGCAAATCTCCTACACATGACGTTATTAAATACGGATAGTTCAGCTCTGTTCAAACTGTCACACGACCTGATTTAATTCGTACAGGCTGAAGTACTCATGAATGCGGAAATCATTTTTGACACATTTTTTTTTCCTATGTTTTCTTGAGTTATCCTCAAATACAAAAAAATCTGCCTCATTTCCAGCCCTGGGTCAAATAAATTTAGCCTTTGTTCCAACCAGCTTCAGCTCCCAGATGGATGGGATTGTAAGACAGGGAGGAGAAATGATGCAGCGTCTGTCCAGTCAATCAGAGAGAAAAATACCAAAAGTTACTCTGTGACTATGTAAATTTCACAATATTCACAGTATTGTCAAAACAGTAGTGGAAAAACCCACACTCGTCTTCCACCACAGAAAAGAACAACCATGAATAAGAATGAAAAGTTGGCCCAGGTCTAGAAATGACTCATTTAATTTCCTCAATTTAAAAACTCAACGGTTTTGCATGTTGTTTAAGACAAGAGCAGAGTACGGTTATAAAATTACCCAATAAATGACCTTTCATCAATAAAAACAATATGACATTGGTATTGAATTATATGTATATACAATAAGTGAAACCTTTCACAAAGTAGTGTTAACCTGATAATTTTATACATCATGGAAATTGCCATTTCCTCATGTTTTAAGGCAAACAGTCATTATGCACAAGTCTTAGAATCAATGATGTACAAGCTGAGATCGGTGGCTGAAAAATGCAAACTATCTCAAGTTCTCAAGCTCAATAAACTATGTACATTTATGGGTGGAGACTTCAGTATGCTCAAATGATGCCCCATATGTAAATGTTTGTAAATGTGAGTGTTTATATACTCATGCAGCCGGAAATATATGGTGGAACTCACTGTTAAATAGCTGCAGCTGGCTGAAGCCTCCTGAGGCCGAGACTTTGACAAAAATGTTAAAACCATTTTCTCACACATGAATGCATCTTATTTCAGTGTTGATAACACTTAAAAGCTGAAGTGATGCATTGAAAAATGAATAATAAATGATAATCAAGCTATTTTGCACTAATCTGTCTGATCCTCCACCATTTTATGTCAAGCACAAAGTCAAGTGCAACCATTTATGGAAGCATTTGAGCCTTGTAAACTGACATAATGCCCCTGCTTGTTTCAGTAAATTTACATTAAACAACGTAGAATTGTTGCCAGTTGAAACACCATCTCTAGTCGATTTTTCCAGAAACTATGAGAAATACATTATAAAAAAACAAACAATAAATTAAGCTGAATAACAATTCTCTATCATATGTGTATTTAAATCTCACCCGATGTATGTTGTGTTTTACGTGGGAGGATCTTTGACAAATAATATACAGCAATTAAGATACCTGTGTTTTCTTCCTCTGTACATCTTCATCTTTCATCGCAATCACTTCCATAACTCAGTTAAAGAACATTTGAAAAATATTTCCCAAAAGTGTCTCTCTGCAGTCTTTCATTTCCCCATGAAGGTAAAAGCTGCATCTTTTGAGCGTCTCTCTTTAGCTTCATGCATTTATGTACAAGTTAAAAGTGTCCAGATATTCTGGATAATTCTACCTGTGCAAGGGAGAGGAACAAGCCAGCTTCCCATAGTCTCAGTTGTTTGAAGTGATGCAGGATGGACGCCATATGGCGATCACACAGTCTTAGATCCAGTTCACCACTTGAGATGGAGGGCCTCATTCTTCCTCCTCCCATCCTCATCCGCATATCTGTCAACATACTGTCGCCGTAACAGCACGGACGAGCTCTGATCTGCCTGCTGGTGTGGTACAATACGAGTTTGAGATCTACAAGGTGGTATAGATGTAGACAAAGATGATGACTACCAAGTTGAGGATGGTCCCAATGATGCCCAACATGGCCAAGATGGTCTCCTCCTTACTTTCCTTGTCTTGGATTCCCTTTTCCTCATCACTGTAGACAGTGTTTACCATTTTCCCTGGAAAAGTCTGCAGTTTTCGTCTCAGACCAATCTGGAGCGAGCAGATAAGAGAGAAAAGAAAAATCCATGTGTTAGTTAATGTAACTGGTTAATTTTTTTTGTTTGTTTGTTTTTTTTTTGTTGTCTTTGAGGATGGTCTTTGCACATTGTATGGTGGCCAGTGATAATGGCAGCAAAATAACAAGTGTTTGGTGAGATGGTTGGTGAGGCAAAGAAAGAATTAAAAAGTAATTAGGAAAGTAATATTTTTTCCTCTTTGGTCACCATGGTAAAATACTGTGAAAGTTAAATGGATTACATTGAGCCGATGGAAAGCTGCCCAGCAATGCCAGTTTCAGTGACACAAATGCATTATTATCAGGACTGGTGCCAAATCTGTTTTAGGGAATTTAAATAAAAGAAAATATGTGGAAAACTGTTCTGGTCCAAGGAACAAATGAGCAGATTTAAGAGTCTGCGTCTGGGATGAAAAGATGGGGATGTGGGAGGCTTGTTGCTCTTTCGCTCAGAGAAAGCTTTACTGTGGGTTTGTGTGTGAAAGAAAAATCTAACACTAAACTGTAAACTGTTTGACCCACGGACAGAGGACTGACGAGAGTCACCCCAACACAAACACAACTGTAAATGTGCAGGGCCTACTGTACTGCTGCTTTCTGCATGTTGCACTGTTGCCTATAAGCCTCTGTAAAGCTATGTTTTATTCAGCGCTATGGGAAAGATTTTCCATCAAAAATAAATTACTTTGCTCCATTCCTTCAATAAAATATAGTTGTCTCCTGAGTTTAAATGCCGAAAAAAGGAAGGAAGTCAGTGAGCACACGAGATTTAGAATCTGGTGTTCGACAGATTAAACGGTTTCATTAATGCGAAATGCAGAACCAAACTACTGGGCGGTTTCAGCCATTTTGCATTAACAGAGTTATACAGATGTGTATATATATATATATATATAATCAGTTTAAGATTCATTCAAAGTTCCTGAGTACATGCCTCAATGCATATACAGCAGTGTACATTCATGCCTTTTGTCAGTTTCCATACAGTGTACGAACACTATTCCTTCATAAGAAGACAAGGCAGACACTTTGGCAGTTTCACAATATAAACCACAGTTGGTTTGATCTATTGTTTCTACAGTTTTTTGTTATTGTATGTTTAGATTTTAAAGGCTTTCAACTAACTGTAAATTCCAAAAAAGTTTTTTTTTTTTTTTTTGTCAAACTATGAAAAGCTCTTGGGCAGGTGAATAAGTCAGACAGATATTATAATACCCCAAATTATTTTTTATTATATCAGGGATACATTGTTCTCTTGGATATGGTTCTTGCATTGTGGACATTAATTTTGAAATACTGAGATGTTCATGTCCTGTGACACACAGGTTTAACACTACCATACCATGCTTCATTTATTTTTCAGGTATTATGAATATGTTATAAAGTGTGATGTAAGTAGTGTTGCCCCAGTACACTGGATTTTCACTTTACATAAACTACTGTAACGTCTTGTAACCATGATAACAGTGCTCTTCTGAAAACAGACTCCAGCTCTCCTCCTGAACGACGTGCTGGACATCAGAGGAATGGCCTTGGCAGCTCTTTGAGGCACGGTGAGAGTGGAGAGAAAAAAGAGCAAAAATTCCTGCACTAGATTCTGTTCATCTGTTTTATTTCTTCAGCTGTGGGACTGCAGTGATCTGATAAAAGTTCTGAGTGCGCCTGCACACATGAACGTTTTCAGGAGTGTGTGTGTGTGTGTGTGTGTGTGTGTGTGTGTGTGTGTGTGTGTGTGTGTGTGTGTGTGTGTGTGTGTGTGTGTGTGCGTGTGTGTATTGATTTGTGTATCCTAGGGCGGGGTATTAGAAAATAGCTGTATGTTTTTAGCAGCTTGCGCAAGTTGTCATCCAAACACCTCTCAAGAGAAAAGCGCTCCTTTTGCGGGTCAATGGGTTTTATACGCCGACTAGCAACAGTAAACCATGTAAGCTAATGCAGACTAAAAATAAACCTTCTAACAGGGAACTGTTTTATCTTAGTAAAAGCGTAGATGCACAATAAACTACACTTTTTTCCTTTTTTCTTTTTTTTTTACCTTAAGAGTTTAGAGAAGTTACCTGAAGTACTACCTGGGTACACAAGGTGCTTTTTGGCTGATGCACTTAATGGGACTTGCAAGAATAAAAATCCAGAACTTTTGTCCCACTTTATGGGATATCGGATGGATCGAGATCATCCTGCTATGACAAGTGATACGATGTTTACCACTCATTTCCCATGATATCTGGATTGCGTTCTGTCTACACTGCGCTCTCTGTGCTGAAAATCACCCAAAGAGGAAAATCATCCCTTTAGAAAAATGTGATATTGTCCATACATATGATCACAAATTCAAAGTATAGAAAATGCCTTTACTTAACATTTCTTTTTCCTGATGATGAATCTAACTTCACAGAGTTGTGTACTGGAATTAACCTTTGCAAAGCCCACATTATCAAGGCTCATTTGCAGGCTTCCTTTGCTTTAATTGAAATTTATGTAACCTTTTTTGAATGCCTCTGCCAAAGCAAAGATTTTTATGTCACCAGTGCAGCACTTTCCCCTCATTTCTTTGACTCACTGATTGCGTTCTCAGACAGATTGGCAAAAGAAAAAGGTCTTGGCAGAAATCATCACATGCCAGGAATTGGCTACAGTACATCAAAGTCTAGGTGTCGTCTTTGGATATGGATTACACAAAAAAAGAAACAGATGAAACTGACTGAGGCGATCAAAACAAGATAAAGTCAGTCATTTTAAGGAATTCAATGTGAGGCCAATGCTGCTGTAGAAATGTTAGATTTAATGAGTCAAAATTTAAGTCAGTTATGTAAGGACCACCGTCAAGCATGTGTTTTGTGTTCATAGATCACCAATAAGTTTATACAAAAGGCCTTTCATTCTGTAAAAGTCAAAGGCCTTTTGTTCAGGCCTGTTTTATAAGGGTAAGAGCATCAAACTGACTGTCCTTTTTAAAAGGCTAACATCCCACACACCGACTGAATGATAGCGATGTCCAATCATCGACATGCATTGTGCTCTTGACGTACATAAAAACCCCGTCAGGCTCTGTTTCTGTGTTAAAGTGCATCCTCCTCCTCTGATCTGTAACAATGGGCTTTGATTGCCTCTCCTGGGGTTCACTATAAACAGGGCTTCCCTCAACCTGAATGGCGATGTTTGTGTGGCACGCTGGATGGCTGGATGCGCCCTCATGCATGAAGACGCCTGCTTGCTGCTGATATAAACAAGCGCTCAGCAAAAAAAGAAAAAGAAAAAAAAAAAAAACAAGGGAAAAAATTGTGCCTGGGGGAGATGGAGATGGAGAGGAGGAGGAGGAATGATGGTGGTGGTGGTGGAGGTGGTGGTGAGTAGGGGCGGGGGGGTGGGGGTCGAGGCTCTGCCAAAACCTGAGTGCTGAGGAAACAGCTTTACCACTGAGTACAGCTGTATGTCACACAGAAAAACCTTCTGGACACCTTCCAGTGCTTCCACATCCAACATCTCCGGTCTGAACAGTGTTTAACAGAGAGTGTTCTGTCTCGAGCGGCAGCCAGTCCTGGCATCCTGCGATGTTCCATAATCATTAACCACCCATAATGACTTCCTCTGTCTGTTAAACACTCAGGCTGGACTGCTTGTGATAGGACAGGATCAGAGCTGTCATAACCCAGGACAAGCCAGAAAGGAAAATCACTACTGTGGCTTAAACAAGTCGAATGAAGAGATTATTAATCCAGCCAAGATACAGTACACAGTTTCCTCTTCACCTCCTCCTATTGATTTAGTCATTTGACTTATTCCAAGGTAAAGAGGATTTAGTTATCTCAGCATTGATTCCTGTTGTCACTCAGGAGCCCATTTCCAACAATTGCAACAGTCCAATGTGTTAACTTTTCCCTCAGTGGTTAATCTGAGGAAAGAACTCAGGATTCAAATATGATACACATCGCATCGCCTCAAAATGAACAGCATCTCTGCAAGAGTTTTTCTCTCACAGGATGAGCTCACACCTGGCTCTTCGATTGAACAGCAAACATCCGGGGGCGAATTTGTGTAAAAAGAACACAGACAGAGAAAGAGAGAGAGAGAGGAGGAGGAGGAGAGAGGAAAAGGGCAATGCCATACCTGGGACAACAAATCCGGACACTTCAGCTACACCTAACAGAAGCTAACATCCTCAGATCAGACCAGTGGAGAGTGAAACCTTTTGCCACTTGAATGATCCCGAGCATGTCAAACAACTCCAGATGCTAACAGAGTCTGACAGGCAGAGTTGCTTTTGGCATCGTTTTAAAATGGAATTAAAGCAAACAGCTCCCAAACCCTCCCAAGCGTGTATGTACAAACACACACACGCACACACACACACACACACGCACACACACACACGCACACACACGTATACAGGTTGACGCCCATAACACACACTGACACAAACACACAGACATTCAGAGCATCACGTACAGAGTCATACTGTCTGACAACGCAGACAAGTATATGTGGCGAAAACTAAAAAGCAAGAAGAAGAGGAAGAGAAGAAGAAGAGGAAGAGAAGAAGAAGAGGAAGAAAACCTTTTTGAAATGACGAGATTTAACTGATTTTGGTGAAATCAGATGAAATGCTACCAATACTGAGCGTGACCCATTTTCCATAACCTGTACTCATTGTTCTGTGAGTGAGAGGAAAGTGACAGATCTATTTTGGATTGAACAAGAATTCAATATGCAGAGGACATTTTTTATTGATCAAAAAAAAAAAAAGAAACCTGCTAAAGACGTCAGAAAAAAAGTTCAGACACGCAGGAAGGTGCAACTGAAATTGACAGACGTGGAATTTAAATTTACCAGAAAACATGGTTTAGTGTTTTTTGTTTTGTTTTTCACACAGAGGCACTCCAGCATGTCATTTCAATAGAAGGACTCTATAGATCTACCCAAAGCATGTCCACGAAAGCTTCATTTTATATTCATTTAAACGTTATCACTCTTGAGTAAAACACTGATGAAGTACAGAACCTTGTCGGGTATCAAATTAATTCTTCCTTGTGCAAAAAGCTAAAGAGATGCTATGACATAAGAAGCATTTAAACTTGTGAACAACATGAACGAGGAGCCACTGGCAGAGGAGCATGTGGACGTATGGATAAATAACCACCACAGCTGATATTATCCCTCAGAGTAAAGCAGAAAAGGTGTCCTTCCTACCTCCATTAATGATTCATACAAAGACAACTGAGCCTGAAAATATCCCACATTTATAAAGAATATATCACCACACATGATAAATTCATAGCTACACCTTGTCATGACATTTAAAAATGGTGAAAGATTCATGAAGTAATTGTTGACAGTTTACAGATGCTCTGCACATGATGATGAGTTTAGTGAAAAAGCTCTGGATGTGCCATGGCTGTGGGACCTACCTTGCAAAGCATCAGGAATAACATAGCATTGGACATGCTGTAGGGGGACGTCTTTCTGTAGTGCACAGACATCCCTGGCAACTAAGGTGAAAGTCGACCCCTCTCATCCTTCGGCTGTAGAGGGGCACAGGATCCAGAGAGGGCTGGCTCGTCTTCCAGGCGGTCCAATTTCAGGGCTCTCGTTGGATGTCGTACCCTGCAGAGCTCCAGCGTCTCCTCCCCGAATTTCATCTCACTAGTGGCCAAGTTCTAGCTGCCATCACTTTCTCCTCCTCAGCCTTGTGAGAGCTGAAACTGTGCTGCCCACCTCCTCTCGGCTCTTCCTCCTCTTTCTCTGCTTGTTTTGTTTGCCTCCCCACCTTTTCTGCTTCTCTCTTCTCCTCCTCCTCCTCCTCTTCTTTTTCTTCTTCTTCTTCTTCTTGTCTGTGTGATGTCAAGTTGAAGAATGGAGTCAGTTGATGGGCAGATGGGGGTGGGAGGGTAACAAAGCTGTTTCATGTGAGTATTTGCATCCTCCTTTGTCTTTATTCCGCAAAGCTTACAAAAAAAGATTTTCAGCCTTGTCTCTCCTGCCAAGACAATCTATCAACCCTTATTAAAGGCTCACCTCCTCTATCAAACTTTTATACTGCTCGGCAATGTAAAACATGTTTAGCTGATGTCTTGGTTTTTAAATGTTTTATAATGAAATAAAAAAGGCACCCCTGCTGACGTGGTGGAAGCCCCTGCTTGCTCTACACAATGTGTAACCCAACATACCTTTTCTTACGCTCCAGTGGCTGAGCGTGTGTCCCTAACTAACTGAGCAGAGCGTGAATGCTGGATGGCTATAAGAGAGAGGCAGGGAGAGAGAGAGAGAGAGAGAGAGAGGGGAGGGGGGGCTGTGAAGAAACCCGTCTCCTCACACTGACGCTGTTGTGGTTGCTTTCGCTCCACAGGCAAGAGGTATCCCCTGCTCCCTTTCTCCCGCGCATATTAATGCAGCCACGGTTGCCTGGCAACCGACTCAGGGGAGTCACACCGAGCCTGACGACAAGAAGCATTTGTGACAGAGGACGGGATGAGGGGCAAGGGTCTCCTCCAGTATATTTTTGTGTGTGTGTGTTTCGAATTTTGTGTTAATGCAAAATATGCACGCTCTTCTTGTACAAGTTGCACAACCATCAGTTGATGTGCGATCTGTGCATTAACAGTCCAGTCACCCCAGCATTTAAAATGCAGAAATTTGAGGAAATAAGAAAACTTTTTTGAACTTTGACCTTTGAGGGTAGAGAGTGCCAGAGAGTCCAAAATGGAGAAAGTAATTGTAGCTTCTTAGCAATGGTTTGTAGACAGTTAATGGCACAAATACATCTTAACTGTATGAGCTTAGCTTAGTGAGCTAGTGAGTTTGCATATTGTCTGTTAGTAATGCATGAGCTCATCTTCAATAACTTTTTCTTGAATGAAATGGTTTAGAATAGTGAAGAAAATGTCAGAGGGAAGTTAATAGTAAATAGTGGTAGAAGTAAACACGGAGAAACATAGAACACTATTGCAACTGACTAGCGCTAGTTTTTAGCTCGCCAGCTACAGTAGTTTACCTAACTAGCCCTGCAAGTGGTCAGTACGTCACTGAGCTAGAGCCAAATATTTCACAAAGACAGGCAGTTTAATTTCGCTGTTCCACTGTCTGGTGTGTGAAAAAAAAGGGGTACTTGGTTGTATTCACAAGTCATGTGTTTCCATGCCTGAGGTGAAACGGTATGTTTGTGTGCATGTGTACATGTGTCACCTTAAACATTCCTTCCACAAACACACACTGCATTTCCTCATTATGTTCATTCACAGTACAGGACTTCTTCATCTCGCACTCGGACAGGCGACACATCAGTGTCAGCAGCCGGCACACGTAATGGATACACTGATCAAACATGAATAACCTCCGGGACATTTACTGTGCAATCCGACACCAGGACGACGAACCCTCAAAGAGTGAACCGTCCCATCCAGTCCCCTCCCTCTGATCCCATTTTCTCACTTCACGTCAGCCAGAGGGAAGGACACGAGCTCTCAGTGTTTTTAACTGCGAGCTGAGAGACTTATCTCTCTGTCTTTGAAAAGAAGTGACTCACCCGGGCCATGCCACACATTTCTCATTTAAAGAAATAGGCAGTTTCACTACTTGAATATTTATAGTTATTCATCATTTCACATTCGGGCCATTGGCGTTCTGCGTGGGATATAGCTCTCCAGTAAAGAGGACAGAATAAATGTTGCATCTTAATATTTTTCGTTATGACCTTTGGGGTCCCATCTTATTTGTGTTTTCATCACCACTTTTTCAACATTTTTCCAGTTGTCCTCTGCCATATTTCTTTTATTGATTTTTGAGGAAAGAAAACTAAAAAGTGAAATACTTTTTATGCCTTAATTTAAGATGCTTACATACAGACTGATGGGGTTTATATTGTTAAATCAAATATGAGTTTAGAAACAGATTTTCCTTTAAACAATATTTCATTATGTGGATGGGTTTGGCAGCTAATGGGAATGTTTAGAATGTGAAACAGCTGCCAACAAATTAGTTTGGGCTTGATGTTGCTTTGCGCATGAAATGACCTGGAATGGACAGCAATAAAAATGGAAATGTAAAGGAAACATTCCCCTCCAAACTGAAACCACTGGTGTGCATAATTTTATTGCCGACTTCCCATCCCTCTCTCTGCTTCAAGATTAACTAACTTAGACTGTCGCTGCCTGCATGGGTATTTATAACAATTAATCAAGGTGTCAGTCGAATTTGTTCCTGTCATGTGATAACCAAATCACACAGAGTGTTTCTCCGATTGCGCGAGTGATCATCCTTTGCCTTACATCAATTTCCATTCAAACAAGCCATCATCAGTCTCAGCATGACTTTAGGCACTTGTATACTCATCTGAATTGTTTTCAGGCAATATGTGTCTTTATACTGATGAAAGAGTGAGCCGACAGGGTTTTGCCCTATACTCAGCGGAATGTCCCACTGTTAGAGCTTCACTAATCAATATTTTTGTATTAACTATGGATCAAATGATTGTGTAATGTGAAAAAGGTTCACTTGCAGTGGTCAAGGCACACAGAATTATCATTGTGGAGCTGTTACCCATACTTTTATGGTGCATTTTAACATCTTTTAGCCCACTCTTTTGGTTCTACAGCTTTACTGGTTTGTTTTAGACAAAAAAGCTCTGATAAAACTGATTATACTCCAACTGTCCAACCCAGACAGCAAACAGTCAAAGGCAGCAACTACAGTAGCTGATGGAGCATTTAGCCTTTTGCTCAGGAGTTGGTGGGGACCAAGACGGAGCTAAAAAGAGGACTGAATATTGCACTTTCGCTTTGGAGGACACAAAAAAAACTCCAAATGAAAGTTAATGCTGCTCCATGTCTGCTGGATGTGTAAAAAGGCAAAGGCAGGCGAAACCAACTGTATACGGAAAAGTCACAGTTTTATTTAAGGCTTGTTTTGCTGCTCCAAGTGGCCAAAAAATCTATTAATTCAGGTTGAACCTTATAAACAAGAATTGGTTACTGTGTTCTAGCAAACAAAACACACCTCGAAGTGAAATTGGCAGAGGGTATTACAGAAATGTGTTTTATGTAAAGTAAGCTGAAAAGAGTGCTGAGAGGGTGTCAGATTTCAAACTCTGAAAGCCTTGAGTTTACTTTAATTAATTTCACAGGGTAAGCTACTCTAGCTTATATTTCATGAAGTAGATCTAAGGACACAAAGGCCTTGTTGCAAATTGGTGTGAGAGAATATCTCACCCGCACAAACTCTGGGTATTGGTGTTTTAGATTCAAGGGTAAAGCTAATGGAATCTGAGGATCTTAACAAGCCATATTAGTGGAAACCTAATCAGCAATTAATGCCTCTGGTTTTCTTCTTTACATCTGCTCTTTTTAGTGAGCTTATATTTGCTCGTTCAACCTGTGCTTTCTAATTTGTCCTTCAGAGAACGGAGCTCAGTACTGCCACCTCATTAATTATTGAGAGGCCAGAAAGTTGTACCCCTGAACGAACAAAGTTTACCACAATCACCACGCTCCACACACCGGATGTCAGCTGGCATCAAGGCCCATGAACCTCAGAAGAAATGTATGAGAAAGTTTAATCCAGTCAACCTTTTGTGTTGATGTCAGGAAACCTTGAAGAAACATCAAACACTGGCAGGTTTGAGAAACCACAAAAGTATTGGCCAGTGTTGAAAGAAAGCTGTCTAGAAATCTCCACAACACTTCAGTCTCAACACAAGCTTCTTTCTTTTGTGCAGGGCAGAGAGACATGGTTGAAAGTTAAGTTGGATCCTAAGAGTGGTTGAATGAGGCTAAGAAGGCTCATGACTGCCATTAATCCTAATTGGCGGAGAACATGACAGTAGCATATGGGTGTTCTCCTGTCAGAGAGGCGGCCGCCTGCTCTCCCCAATCCTGTTCCTTTCACTAATAGAGATGCCAAGACAGGGGAATATGAATTCAAACTTTGAAAGATGTTTTATTCCTTCATTCTCTGTGGGAAAGATGGATGGGTCATAAGCAGAGGCTGGACAATGTAAAAGCATTCCTGTTGATCCTGTAGTAATGGGATCCTGGTAACCTCAAATTGGTACTGTGTGTGGACTAAAGAATGTAAAATAACAAGAAAAGCCATTAAAGATTGATTTGAAAGTTTTGTGATGTGGCTTTTTTTCTGCTTTGGTGCTCAAGTAGCTTAAAGTCTGATAGAATGAAAAAATGAAAAACGCTTGACCTACAGAAAAAAAAAAAGCTAAATCACTCAGAAATAGTTGTAGTAATGCTTTTAGTCTTGATTGGTCAAAGCCTGCTGCAGGCCTATCCAAGACTTGGCTTCTTATTGGCATTTTCATTCAATTATTTCATTGTGGGAGTTTCATAATCAAATAAGATACTATATGTTCATTAGGAGTCTGATTTGACCCCTGGTCCAAGATTTTATCAGTCTTCCATATGGCTTTGAATTGGATGGAGAATCATGTATTCCATTTAAAATGATGGATGGAGGATAAATTAGTGCACACACTGTGATTATGAATATAATATTTCAAAATCAGTGGTTTAGCTGGAAGGCTACCACAGACTTCATTTGTGCAGTTGTTCAATTCATTTCATTACATATTCAGATTATGTGTTGTTGTGACATATGTGGTATGGGAACAGGCATGACAGGTACTTGTTTACCATGCAATTTGGGATTATAAACACTTTGTTTCTCTGATAACCAGATATGACAATGGTTATGTCCAAAATTTATTTTTTTAACAACATTTTAGAAGCTAAAGAGTTTGACTCCCCTCCTCTTTCTTTCTCTGAAGGCTAGCCCGATATCCTCTGAGCCTAATCTCAGACTCTACTACTTACATCAAAAGCCTGTCAGCCTGAGCACATGAAAGCCTGTTTTCTGAGAGCTGCTCGTCTTCCGACTGGAACACTCAGCACAGCTTTTATTTTTATCCTCCGAAGATTCGGCAGAGGAGGGGATGTGGAGGCCCATCCTGAGATGTCCGTGGGTCAGCACATATACACTTTTTTAGATTTAGTTTTCTTCTAATGGAAATACATTCAAATATAATCCTCTTTATATGTAACCCTTTGACTATAGGCAGCATAAACTATGAAGTCTGAACTTCTTCAGCACAAACAAAACCTCACCATCAATTGGGCTGATACATGGGATAAAAAGGAATCAGGCAATCAGCTTTGATGTTCAGCTCGTTCAATATTACTGTCAAGTTTCAAAGTCAGTTATGGAGGCCTTCTTTGTTTGCCAGCAGGCATATGACGCTTCGACACTCTGACTTCAGTACCTACAGTAAACAACATCTGGCTTTGTTGGGGATTTTTTCATGACATTTACGCATGTATGAATAATTGCACATACTGACACCAAACAAATGGATGTAGAATTGTGTGTATAAACAGCTTCCTGGATCTTGCGGCGTGTTTGTTTTGAGTATAAATGACTGGATGAATGGGTGACTGTATGAAGATGATAAAATGTCATATTGCCAGCAGCTCAAGGTAGGAAACAGCCTGCGAATTAATCAGTTTCATCATTTCAGAAACAGTTGATTAATAGAAAAAAAATGAACAAAAGCAGTTTGAGTTTGTTTGCGGAGAGTTTCTCTAAGAGCGTGTTGTCTTCCGAGGCTCTGATGATACAACAGAAGGTGCAGTAATAAATCATGTGTTGCATACAAAAGCATCATAATAGCTCAGGGGTTATTCAATATTGAGATTCTGGGGCCTGGATCAGAATGTAGAGAACAGTCTTTGTCTGCTTCTCTTTGAAATCAATGTTTGCAGAACATCAATTTGTTGTTCAGGTGGATTTCACCCTCAACTCTTTCTTCACCGTCATCATCACACTTTATTCAAGTCAACAAATGCACAGTGTTGTCTTGGCTCAATAAAACATCTCACACATAGGAATGCATTAAAAACAATTCCTCCTTAAGAAAATTGGCCTTAAGCTATTAAATAATAAGGATAATAATCGAGAACAGAGCAGCATTAGCAAGACTAAGAGGCATCCTCCACATCGAATGATTATTTTTCTCTCCAACTTAGATAAGTAGGCTAAGTAGGACACTGTGGAACTGAGAAATAGATCATTATCTGGATGAAAAATAACGTGTTGAGAAATGATTCTGGCAATTCATACATACAAAAGCCTCTTTTATGTTTGCTCTTCTGGGTAGTGACAATGTGATGTTCATCCTCCACTGTGCACCATCTTTCAAACGCCTGGAAAAAATAATCTGGGGTAACTCATTGGTCCTGCTTTGAATGCATCCTGTTTTTTTTTGTTTTGACGCATGAATACGTGCATTTATTGTCCTATCGACGATGATTTGACACACATGAAAAGCACACAGAGATTTTAAAAAGGGTTGTTGATACATCTGTCTTTTTTGAAACAGTTGCAAGCCCATCTGCCAAGTCCGTCTGACGAATGATCCATTTGGTGGGAGACATTAACATATTGAACATGGAGGATATCGAGCCAAGGGATTACAGCAACACAGTCCTGGATGGATCCAATCTGGAGGTATTAAAAATGAAATAAGAAATCTCACGGCCTTGCATCGAGCTGCTCTGTTCTGCTCGGCTTGCTGCAGGTGATTTAAGAGGTTTAACAATAGTACTGATCCTGCGGGATGATAAGTCTTCCTCTCTCTGACCATCATTCCCACTCATTTCTCTCTTTTTCACACTCAGGCTCACAATGAAACGCCAGTTCTAACTGAGACATGAGAGATTATTGGTCGCACCTTTGGATTGAGTTCATGTAGAGATCTTATTTTTTATCGGTACCACAGTCTGTGCCACATGTGAGCTCAGTAACCAGCCACTCTGTGCTTTTGCTGGTGGGTGTGTGAGGGTTGGACTTAAGGTTAATAAATGATTCTAGCCATTAATGAATTTCTGTTACTTGCACAGGGAAAGTTAGTAACTTTTCATTTTTTCATTTCCATTCATCAATCAATGCATTTGTCCAACTAACTCATTAAACATATAATTTTCTCTGTTGTGAACATAGAAGAGCTGTCGACACATCCCAGGAAAACTGATGAACAGGAAGTAGATTACCTTTGTACCACTAAAGAGTATTTAAATACTATATTATTTAGTACTTTAGGTTAAATGTTCTATTTGACATGTTGATAATGGGTAGGACATGTAGACAATAAATTAATCTCTTCACCGGTATATAACAGAAAACACCTGCATTTGTGGACCACAGGGGTTCACAGGCTTTAAGAGCTGAGTTGTGTCGATATTAAAAGGGACGTTCCACATGAGGTCACATTAAGGCACGGGTCTGTTTCATTTGGTCGCCTGACAATGGCGCCATATCCCCTTTGCGCATGCATCAGCGTGGTGGTTGTCCGAGAAACATGCTGAGCAAACGCTAGCGGTAGCTCAGCTCCCAGCTCCTCCAAGAAGTCTTGTGTCGGAGAAACACAGAATAAGTGTTTCTAATCTAATGTGAAACTGCTTTACTCAGTGTCTCTACTGGTTTCCAATTGTTTCGAAGAGGAGAAAACCTCTGAAGATAATTCGGCTGCCGGTAAAAGCCTCCTTTAATCACCTGGTCCATTTGTTTTGAAGAAGAGGAGACTTCTGCAATGACGTCAGTCTCCCACGATCCCACACTATGTCACAATGTCACCAAACTTGTCTGTTAGTATGTTATTTTGATTGAGACACCCCTAGTGGCAGAACATTACATGTCCGTTTGATTATGACGAGAACGCTATGTCGATCTGAACTCATTCCCATCAGCCTCAGAAGACCAGGTCTCCCCCAGTAAAAACTCCCCCAGTATCAAAGCTGTTCCTTACTTATTGAGCTCTGTAGATACTGGCCCCTGTAGGAAATTATAAATTCTCAGTGACTGCTGATAACCGTCTTATTTCAGTATCTTCATGATAGGCGAAAAGCAGAATCGCCATTTGCCGGCCGCTCAGTGAAAAAGGCTGATATGGAACATGTCATTTTTTAGATGATAAACTTGTTTAATTCCACTGTACTTGACACTGCGCTGAGAATATGCATGAGTGAGTATGCATTATTAAAACGGCCTGTTCAGGCAGCCCTAACGCAATAAGGAGAGGGGTCCTCTGTGTTAATCTTACAGGCGTTCCCTGCTGCTGACTGTGCATGTATCAAACCTTAGAAGCTATGTTTCAGGTCTTATTTCACAATTATATGCAGCATTTGCATATTTTACTGAAGATCTCAGAAGAGAGGGAATCGTGACACTCTCTCGTCTTGATTTCATTTATATCTGTACATAGATAACAGAGAAGGTGACTGAAGTGACAAATTTGCCTTTTAATGCTTGTAAATGCTGGGCGGGTGCGTTGATTAGCAGAAAATAAGCATAACTTGAGGCAAATGAGCTGTTATGTTTGAAGGAAAATACAAAAGATAGACGCCTATTACATCTAATGTTGCAACAGCCATTTAGACAAATATATAATGAATGTCCACATAGTTTTGCAAGAATTTGCTGATTTCTAATCTCACTAACAACAGTAAATAAACAGTGTTTCTCTAACAAATTATAATAATTGAGATCCAGTTTCATAAGCATTAGTATTGGCAAATCTATAAATTACCCATGAGTTTTAAAATGTCTGTGGCAGTGTCAGACAGTAAATATAAAACTAAAATTGCTCTCTACATCTTCTCTCCCTCTTTTGTTAAGTTTTTGAGTCTTGAAGCTCCCACCTCTTTATGCAAAAGAGATTTCATCAGCACATTTTGAGAATTTATTAGGATCCGTGGGAAACTTTTGACTGTCAAAGCCATCTCTTGTAATTTCATAACTTCATAAAACCACTAGAGGAATGTTATTCTGTTTTCAGCTTCCACCTTGATTTATATTACATTTCATTTCAAAAGGAACAACATATTTCTGTGTCTGCTTTAAGTATTTGCAAATTGCCGTTGTTATGGATGGCAAACTCTGCTTTCCTTTTTTTTCCACAGGCAGACAAGGGAGGCATACTGAAAACTCAGGAGTGCACATTTTGATTTGTGAGAATCTGACACTTTGTCATCCCAAGTGTGTTTATCAATCTCTTCACAGCCCCTGAAAATTGACACACCACAGGCAGACGCAGGCTTATGAAAATGCCCCTAATAAACGTTTATCTGAATTGCTATTGTCACCCCTCGTTAGTCGTCATTTCATTCAACGAACAGCTGAGTATCAGCAAATCTTCATTTGCTGGAGCCACAGCCCAGGCCCTCACGTGGCCCCAGAGCAAGTCCAAGGAGCTGAGGGAAGCACACGTCAATAACAGTAAGTCAATTAAAATCACTCTTCATTTAAGCTGTGATCTCTATTGATTTGCCTTTCAATTCTCATCCATCACACCAGCAGACTGCCTTGAAGGGCTGGAGGGAGAGACTGTCTGACTGACTCAGTTTCTCAGCTGCCACTGTACCAACTAGCTGCAGCTTTTGAGAAAAAATCAAGCCGGCTGGTTACACAAGCTGTTTTGAAGACTAAACAAAACCCGGAGCCTTCTCAACTGAAAGCTTGAGGATTTGATTCTGTTGCAAAGCTGCGGACAGAAAAAAGTAACTGAAATGCCGACTGCATACCAAAACAAAGACAGAACACACAGTGAACCAAACAAACTGGATATGAACACATATTTCGAACCGCAGGTTTTAAATTTCAAGATCATAGGCTAATATGGGCTTTCAATTGTTTTTATAAACTGATGTAGAATCAGTACAGTTCACTGGACTTCCAAATTTATCACCTGACAGCAGTGAAAAACATTAGTAGTGTATTACAGCAATTATATAACAATATAGTGATACTAAATATCAACTTAGAAAAGTATGTCAATTAGAAACCAGAGAATAGCTTTAGTTCAGGCAGAGCATTTGCATTCATTGATTAGCACCAGCTGTTTCATTCATGTTTCACTATCATTGGCTCAATCAGTCGCTATGATGCTCAGGATCAGCTGACTGGTCACATCCAATCGTATTCATGCAGGTGTGCAGCACAGATTGAAACTTGTCACTGATATGCCAAACTTTTACCTTATGTAATGCATTTTTGTTTTTGTTGATTTAATGAAAACGTACTCTTCGTGTACAGCATGTGTGGATTAAGGCGCTCTAGCTCTGCTTGTTGCTGCTCAGATTCTTCAAAGTCGGTGTCTGACTGGAAGTGTCTCTGCATGAGGATAAGCTTCTCTGGTGACCAGGAAAACCCAGTCATATCTTGGCTTTGGTCCTTTGAGCAAGGCACAACTTTTCCAAACTAAACAAAACCTTATCTGGCACCTGTATCAGTGGGATAAAATTATTTTGTCAGTACAGTCAAAAATCTGTAGAAATGACATTACAAAAATGATTCATATGAGCACTTTCTTATCTGCACAACTAAAACTAGTTGGTAAAGGTTAGAGAAAGATTGTGGTCGTGACTAAAAGAACACAACAGTTGACCGTTGAAAGAAAGAGTTGGATCATTCTGGCATTTCAAAAGTTGATGCTATCTGTGTCAAAGTAATCTCAAGGTCTACTTTGTATTTTTCAGAGATTTCAACCAATCAACAGATACTGTTGTTTTTCTTCTTGTTAGGGCGGCCTTGTGAGAGAATAATAAAACACCACAGGTTAACTGCATCAGTGTTCAGTCTTTGTTTTACTCTGAACATCGGCTCTGTTGAGATGAGTTCACAACATGTTCTTCACTGTGTCAAAAACCTGTCAAAAACAATCGGCTTGATGATCAACTCTATGTGAAGGTCAGATATAAGTTGTACACTGGCCCAGAGGCGTATTTTTCTTCTTTCTTTTCGTTCTTCTGACTCCATCTCTGTCTCTCTCTCTCTCTCTCTCCAAAAGGCAGAAGGGGTCAAGCAGCAGTGTGGGGGTTGGTGGTAGCGACTTGACATGAATTGTAAATGAGTTAATAAAAGTGTGGATGTGAGCGTCCATCTACACAGCACTGCTTCAGCCTTTTTTTTTGCTTTTTTGCTTACTTTGATTTAATACTGTCTTGTAAGCATACCTAAATGTTAATAATTCCAGTGCTTGCAAATGCATTTCTACCAAGCTCTCTGTTTTCTTGCAGACTCAAAGGCCTTGAACTGTCAGTGTCTTCCCCCTCGAGCACATACAGCATACTGTATCAACTTTCTGGTTCAGCAGCTTTGATAATAATCTGACCTCACCTGTTTGGTTGACTTGGGCAGTTATGATTTTCATTCTGTATTCTTTATGCTCCCACAAAGTGGGAGTGAGTATTCATCTCGTCGCCTGAAACCCTCCTTTATTTTACAGAGGTTATTTTGTGACAGCAACCCTCCTCTAATGCAATGTCATCTGAAGCAGCTTTGTCCTGGACTCGAGCCACTTTTTTCTACAAATCACTGCCAATTAACATTAAAAGCTGGCAAGAGGTGGCACCTCCATTTTCATTATTATCCCCTGATAAAGAGCACCCACACAAACACACAGGAACAACACATTAAAAGGTCACCGTGCGAAGGTGACAAGCTGGTGATAACTGTGAACTTTTGGAAAAAACAAAAGCAAAATTAACTGGATTTTGCCATTGACAAAGCTGCACCTGCAGCCTCTATACATTATTGCTTGTAACTTTCATAAAATAATGATATACTGGAGAGGAAGGTTGCTGTTATGTCTTTGATTTATTTATAGTGACGTTCCAGAGAATGTGTGTACAGCTGACAGACCTGAAGTAGGTTATCTGTACTTCTACACTTAATACACCCTGAAAGTCCGGGGCACATCTGGCTCTCTTTCAGCCTTTGTTCCTGCCTGCAGGCTGTGTTTCCTTTTCATGCCTTGTACACTAGGTTTTACAGCCCTGACAAGGCACCAGAGGTGGCAAGTACTTTTATTCAAGTATTGTACCTTGATATAATTCTTAGGTACTTTACAAGAGTATTTTGATTTTGTTACACTTTTTTCTTTTTCCTAATTAGATTTCAGAGAAAAATAAACTCTACTCTCCTTCCTGTTCAAACTCGTGTTATGTCCAGTCTAGGGTGAGTGAGGCACAACATGAGAGTAACCCCATCTTTGTCCCAAGTAGCCACCAAAACTCTGTGCTGGTAGTTACTGTTGTATTTATTTACAATGTGCTTTCCAAAGAACAGAGAGTGAGATTTTAGCTGCAAGGTGACCAAAAAAAAAAAAAACATACACAACCAAAAAATAATGAGACCTGAGTCATAACACTTGACTACATTTTACTTCTACCTAAGTTCAAAATTATAATAACAATCTAGGACTTTAAACTGGCATTTTTATTTAAAAAATGCTAAATGTTAGGGAACAAATCTTTACATGCTGAGAAGGATTTTTTATATCACTGATGATTAAAACATTTAATTAAACGTTATGGTAATGTAATTCTCTGGAGAGGTTTTTATGTGGGTAGCTAACCTGAGCTGGATACTGGAGAAAAGCTGATTGGACTGTTTCAACACAATTAATTCCATCGAGCTCTTTAAGAAAGAAAATCTCTTTTGAGTTAGGTTCTTTTGAGACTGGGGATTTTTTCACACGAGAGTCTGCAACTGCAAAGATGAATGACTGAAAACTCTTAACTTTAATACCATTAAAGCTTGCAATGTGATGTCAGTTAACTGTGCATACCACACTGTTGCCCTGAGTGACCTGTGATGCAAACCAAACCAAAGGATGCCAGAACAACACGACCAGTAAAAACATTTACTAACATTTATTTATTTATTATAAGTTCAGTTTTTTGGGTGGACTGCAACAGCGGGGCCAGCCCTTTAATCACGAACATCTGACTGACTGACTGACTGACTGACTGAGTGATAGAGTTGAGTGATCCTTATTGTTCAGCCAAAAGTCGAATGGAGTTTCCCCATTGGCTGTACATCTGAGCGCAGAGTAGGAGAGAAGCAAGGAGATAAAGGGCTGAAACCGACTGACATTAGGCAGAATGTAAACACGACATAATGCTGTCAGTTACTTAAAGAGGCTCCTAAACACTTCTCAACTACACCCTCCATTTTGCACATTGGCCATACGTGATCAAGCCATATAATAGGTTTTGACATGTTTGTCATGTTACTTGATGAAACACTTGCAGGCTGCTGTTTAGGTGTTTATTTTTAATTTCTGGTCACCAGCGGACATGACTAGACATGACTAAGTATCCAACACCAAAATTTCATTAAGCCAAAATCAAGCCAAGCTATAGGTTAGCGATTACTGCAGATGGAACATTTTCCTCTGTCACAGTCCCCTGATTTTAAGATTTTTTTGATTCACTTTAAATTTGACTATCATCCATTTTAGACTGCAGCTACTGTTTTAAGGTTAAAACAATAGAATGGATAAAAGTTTCAAGGTTAGGGTTAGGAATGATGAATATAAATATAAATCAATGTAAATATAATCTGCAAGCCTGTTTTTGTTATTTAGTTTTTGTTTGTTTGTTTTTTGTTTGTTTTGTGTGCCAAGTATTACTCATGTTGTGGGGACTGGTCTTCCTGTCTTCCTTATGGAGACAAAAAGCAGGTCACCATAATGTAAATCATTAAATTTTAAGGTGAAATCATGTTTTAAGGTTATTTATAGGCAAGTTATAGTTAAATTGTGTGTGTGTGTGTGTGTGTGTGTGTGTGTGTGTGTGTGTGTGTGTGTGTGTGTGTGTGTGTGTGTGTGTGTGTAGCTATGACATGGATAACTGAGATGGCTGTCCACACACTATCAGCATAGATAATGGAAATATAATACATGGGGGAAAATGTGAATAAAGCCAGTAATTGTCTTTTGAATGAAACATATATGTTAAACTTGATATGAATATGTTATGATATGTAGTAATATGGAAGTATGCATATATGTGTGTGTGTGTGTGTGTGTCTACATAAAGTACATATATACATATTTCTTTTTCCTTTTTTCTATTCCTTTTGTTTAAAGGAAAAAATATGAAAAATTAATATATTCATTAAAAAGTTGTATTTTTCAAGCTGCTGTCTTGTTGTAGTTAATCAGTTGTGAATGGGTTTGTTTGCCATCATTTTGCGCAGACATGGAGCATGCTCCGTAGGTTAGAGTTGCAGCCCATGATGCCAGCAGATGTCACAGTGGGATGATGGTCCTCAATGCTGCCGAAGCATCACCATGGCAACGCTTTGCCTGTCGCACCCTGGTGTGTGCCAAGGAGGCCCCTGGCAGCACTCGCTCTCCTCCTCGGTGCCGTGGCAGCCATGGTGTTCCAGGCCACCACATTGTTTCACCAATGATTAATTAGCGTCCTGATGAAATGTGAAGGCTCTGGAAATGTCACAGGGATGACATGGGCTTGTCAGTGTGGGCCAGCAGGGAGGAGCGTATCACACACAGACGTCGGGAGGATATGGAGCACAACCCGCTCACTGCCTTTTCAAGGGAAGAACTTCAGCTGGTTTCTGTTGGATTTTATGTAAGTTCATTTCTAGCAATCTTATTTTATCCTAACACAGGCAAATTTGCTGCCTGGATTTTAAGCATCACTGTGGAAAGCCTGGATCATTTACCTGATTTCTTTACTCATCTCCTCACTGATTAAATCCAGTGTAAACCCAATTAAAGTCGAACCAATTTATCACACACCTTCAGAAAATGTGTTTTTTCACCTAACTCAACAATCAATATTAGCTCACAGTATGTGAGCAGTAAACACCTGAATATATTAATTATTACGATGCCTCTAAACATGCACTGAGCCCTTCTCCTTTACACTGTCGGCACACAATAACCTCTCATGCAGATTTACTGTAGGTTCAAGATGTCTGCATAAGTGTTTAATCCATTTGTGTTTGTGAAAAACGCGGAGGAAGGTATCGCTTGATGAAAAACACAAATGACATACCAAATTTCCCTGATGAATTGGTCCATTTACTGAAATAAATTGAATTGATGCAAAGGATCCCAGAGGAGCAGAAAATTGTTCAGCTATGGATGAAAACCCTCTCACACAGCTACAGCACCTACGAGCAGCCAGGCTTATTTGTATTACACATAAGACTTGTAAAGATGTGCTGACACCCCCTGTTTATCCCACTTAATAAGAGCAGATATTTTTTCCCCTTAGATAAAATGTTTGCTAATTAACTTGGGACAAAAACAGGAACAAATGCAATCATTTAAATGAATGACTCTGATTCCAATGTTATTATATGAGAGATGCATGTCTTGAAATCTAAATGACAGCTTTGATTCACAGTATGTAAACTCTGTGTTTGTTTACTTGTTATTTTTAGCCCATCTGCACAAAGTAAACCATTCATCAAACCCCAGGTATCCGTATGGTGGAGCAGATTGTGAGTTATATTGAAATCAAGTATCTCCATGACTGGGCAGCCATGACCATTTGTTTATATGTTCAAGAATGATAAAAACGCAATTTCATACTAATTCCTAGTTAAGTTTGGGCCTTTCAAAGTCATTTTCAAGGATCTTGTCACATGTGTTCAAGACTGTAAGTGAAACAACATCATCAGGGTTTATGGATTTTGATTTTTTCTGTTAGTTTTTCTCCATTTTGGCGACAGACAGTCACACATCCATCTCTCGTCATTGCCACTTTGAGGTTGCGAAACATATGGCGAATCACCAGAATGGCTGTGTGAGCAGATGTTATTGGTTAATTGAAATGCATTTGATCTTGAATGATTAGTGTCCATCAGAGCATTTTGTTGTTTTGTGTCCTAATGATCGGGCTGCTGTGACAGCGTGTTTCCTCATGCTGGTTTTATGGGCAACTTATCCACACACCATTACCAGTTCCAGATCACTGATGTCAGCAGTGTAGGTCAATTTATGAGTATTATCAGCTTATCTGGATGCACAGAGAACAACATCGTTAATTCAGCAACATCAGAATATTTACTACTTGTATTTACTGTTTTACTCAACAATAAACAGATGTAGAAATCAAGGAAGCAGGGCAGATATATACAGTATATATTTTTAACTAGGTTTAGGGAAAGTCAATAGCTTTTAGACAGAGCTACTCTGTTAGACAAGTGGGACTAATCTCATATCCACAAGTCATCTCTGTGACAGAATGAGAACTAGTTGGTTAAATTTAATGACACATCTAAACCTGGTGGGCACGTGTAGGGAATTGGGTAAATACAGAGAGAAAAAAAGCCTTTGAAACTAATAAATGCCAAAAGTCTTTCTTCCTTCAAGACTTAATGAGCAAGTCTTTTAAGTCTTGCATGTTAAATTTAAACAGAATGTGGATGAAATCCGGCAACATCTATAATGATTTATGTGACATTGGTTTGTAATTGGATCCACTAATGATGAGGACTGAAACTTAGTTTAATGAGCATACTATATTAAATAAATCCAACAAACAATTTCAGCTCTAATTTTTATAAAACTATCAAATCTATGCACTGGACAGACCAGACACGAAAACAAAATTTTGGTACCAGATTCTCTTGTCACATCAGGCCATACTGGATAAGTACACACTTCATGATTTATACCAATGCCAATATTCAGTGCCAGTGCAGGAGGTGGTGTGAGCTTATAGCCAGGCAGAAAATAGGGATGTGGAAGCTGAAGTGGTGGTCGGGTGAGCAGAGAACAGTGGTGGTAGAAGTTCTCAGACCTTTCACTTAAGTAAAATTACCAATACAACAATGCAAACGAAAAGTATCAAGGTATTGTTTGTGCAGAAAAATGTTCCTGTAACAGATACTGTATATGATTATATATGACACTATCAGATTGATGATATTCATGCAACATTTGACTGGTGTAGCTGGTCAGGGTGGAGCTTTTAACTATATAACATTATATAATGTTAAGTAGTTTACTCCAGTGGTTCCCAACCTAGGGACTGGGCCCCTCTGAAGTCTCACAAGATAAATCTGAGGGGTCATGAGATGGTTAAAAGAGTATAGAAGAGAAAAAAACATTTTCCTAATAATTTTTATCGTAAAATGTTATTTTAATAAAACCATTTGAAAAGTTTAGCAGTGAAATGTGTATTTGGTGGTACTGCGAAACAGAAACATATGGAGATCTCCAACCAAACACCGCGTGTTTTTAAGGGGTTACAAGCCAAAAAGGTTGGGAATCACCTATCTTTGATAATACACTGTATTTTATGAGCTCAATTAAATGTAATGGAGTAAAAAGTAGAATATTCCCTCTGAATTGTGTGGAGTAGGTGTAAAAATGGGAACACTCAAGTAAAGTACGAAGTATCAAAAATGTGTTCACATAGAGTACTTGAGTAAATCTATTTAGTTACTTAGTTTCCACTGCCAGTAGAGACTCAGTTGGAACTTTGCGTCACTTCACACATGTGCAATTAACATTAGCTTATTATGAACCTTAATCATGATCTTTTCCTGACATTAACAAAGTCTTTTAGTTGCCTAACTCTATTCAGACTTCAATACAACCATGTGTCATGGTTGTATTAAACACTTTTTGTTAGTTTGTTTGGACTTTTGTCACTTTGTCACAACTACACTGTTTTATTTTGTAGTTGGTTTCCTTGTGTGTCTCATAGTTTTTACTTCCTGTCTTGGTCCTGTGTCTCTGTGTGGTGATTATCTGCCACGCCCCAATGTGTTTCACCTGTGTTCAATTACCCTTGCCTCCCTTGTGTCTATATAGTCTTTGTGCTTCCCTTTGTTTGGTTTGTCCTTGAGTTGTTCAGGTCTGGTCAGTCCTTGGTCTGTTCATGTCGGCTGTTGTATCCCCTGTGTCTCCGGTTGTTGTTCTTTGTGTGCCCTCGTGCTTCGGTTTCCTGTTCTGTTGGTTCACCAGTTTTTGTAAGTTCTTCTGTTACTAAACATTTTTTGCACCTCAATCCCCTGTGTTGGCTGCATTTGGGTCCAGCCTTACCCGCACCGTGACACCATGATCTTTCCCTGACTTCAATCACCATGTTTACCATGTGCAGATATTGAAGAAAGCAAGAATTTTAAAAACATTGGCATTGAACATGAAACAAGATAAATCTGAGGGGTCATGAGTGGTCACTGAATGTATGAATGATAATTCTTGTCTGGTGATAGTGTTGTCACATACTAGTTACTTCAGTGTAGTAGATATTGCGATTGCAAACATACTGTCACTTCAATAACATCATTTCATATATCAGCTAGTGCTTTGCATTTTTTGAAAGGATCTATCCGCAAATATTCACATTAGCTCATTGTCAGTGACACAGAATGGTCTGACCGGCATGTCTTTACTGACAAGATGCAATTTAAAGTATGTACTTTTGTTTCAGTTATTTATGCCTCTTTGCTGGTGTGTGTGCTCAGTCAGCACTGCTACAGACATCAGCATTTGTTAGACTTATTTTAGAAGAGGTCATTTATCTTTGGATAAGTAGCTCCTCAGACTTCGAAACCGTAGAAGCATCATAATAAACATGAAGCCAATTTGTTTTTGTCATCTGTCATTTTGGTTTTACTTTGTGCCGAAGTTGAGTGTTTTCATAAAAGAAAAATGTGCAAAGTACTCTACTGTCGACCACAAGACTCCCGAAGGATCATGTTGACAGTGTTGCCAGCTCTTTTGGAGAGAGCTCAAAGCTCTGAAAGAAGACTAAAAATGGAAACAAAACGCAGACAGTATTTGATGAGCTGAAACTGTAAAAGACAGGTATATTAATTTAATGTCTGGTGTAGGATTTGCTCATTAAGCCATTTAACTGATAGAAACAGAATATAGCTTTTTTGTATCCTTGACTTGTTCATTTCTGGCCGGGAAGGTAGAGAGGGATAAAGTGAGACAGACTAATGACAATAACAACCTTCTATCAAGATCATATTAAAGATTCCCTGCTGGATGGGAAATCATCAATGAAATTTGTCTCATAGTGTGAAGAAAATGAGACATCAGTATCCAACTTACAATAATATAATTTATTAGTCACTATCAACCCATGTTAAGCTGTTCGTTTGTCAGATATTGATTTCCAAGAAAAGCATTTATCATCAAACTAACTGGTGTAAAAAAGAAAAAATTATTTCTACATAAAAATTTTTTTTTTTAAAAACTGCTTCCAGCCTATACAAAGCCCATTGCTGCTACATTTCATTCACTCTTACTTCAAACCTTCTCCCAACATCAAAGACAGTGTTTGGGGCAGAAGTCAGACAGTTACCTCCAGAATCAGAAAGAGTGGGAGCTGATTTACAGCACGAATATTCCTGCCAAATGGTAATTTGCTGCTTCAGCCTCATATCGACAGTGACCCTCTGCCCCTTGTGCTTTTGAAATGCTCATCTGATTAGGAGGGTCATGCAGAAAGAAGCAGAAATGGGGAACAAGTTCTACATACGCACGGGTGATTATACAGGCTTCCTGTTTCATCTGCAAATGAGGGGGTCTGCAGCAGAGCGTGGTCGAGACAACTAAGTGTGTTTTTTTGATGCATGTGTCTTTAAAAAAATGTCGCTCAGACTGTGCAGTTTTCTCTGGCTTGGTCATCAGTGGGTTGCTCTTTCTCACTACTCCCAAACAGATATGTTGTAAACATAAAAATTCAGACATTATAGAATTCATAATAAAGCACACTGCTAAACTGCACCAATAAGCAAACATCAGCCACATCATTCGCTGAACAAAACAAAACAAGGCAGGAACCAGCAACCGTCCTTGGGTTTGCTTCAGACTGGGCAGAGGGGAAACCTAAAGACTCAGAAAGTGTGTAATGAGGATTTTACTGCTCATGGGGAATGGAGGAAAACAGTGGTCTGCTGCCCTGGTACTTGTGCCGAGGATCAATGGTCATTAATCTTTCTAGAGAGGCTCCGGCTGCACTTTTTAAGGGGTAGAAGGATTGCTGACCCAAGTACAGGACATCTTTCTGGGTCCAACAAGCAAGGTTTTCTGTGTTTGGATGCCACAGTACTACTTCTCATCTGTTTTGTCCAGCTCCAAGCAGAGCTCAGTTGGGGTGGACACTAAGAAGAGGAGTGCAGACACAAATCATAAAGCAGCAGATGACAGACATGAACTTCCTGCTCTTCTCTTGTCTACAGCATATTAAACCATTACATCTAAGATACATCAGGCGTTAAAGTCACTTTATTACATTTAAAATAAAATAAAAGTGCTGTACTTTTCTAGTACTTTGAGGTACTAATACTTCAGTTGAGTACTTCCATTTGATGCTACTCTACACTTATACTCCACCACATTTATTTGACAGCTTTAGTTACAACTGGCAGTACTTTATATATTAAGATTGTACATACAAACCATATGATGAGTTTATAGAATATGATGCATTGTGGATTCAATTTCCCAAATATTTCCACCTTGAAAACTACAGTGGTAAAATGCTACCTACTCATCAGTGCATCAATAATAATGACCCAGTAATATATGATATAACAATCAAAGTACCATTTTTTTAATGATGAGCACTTTTGCCTCTGATGCTCGAAAACCATTTTGCAAATAAAAGTTACATACTTTTACTTTTCTCTCAGAGCAGGACTATGTGTGAGTATTTCAATATTGCAGTATTTACTACAGCTTTTCAAGGTAATATTTGCAGTGTAAAGCCCATAGTCTTCACTAGATAGGATAATTTAATGTAAAATATAATTTAAAGCATTAAAACACAAATATTTTCTTTCAAAAAAATAATATAATCCTGATATTTTGGTTAGAAAAAAATAACAATAAAACCCCTGGGAAGGAAAGAACAGACCTCCCTACTGCTGTGAAAAATATTTGGAGGGTACCTTTCACTCTCAAGTGAAGTCATGAAATTTAATGACATGAATCTATGGTTGAATAGTTTAATGAACCTGCACGTATAATCCCTGTGTGATTCAGCCGCCCACACAAGTCTTTCACAGAGCAGCAAATGTAACGGTATAAAGAATTATAGGCAGCGCTCTAAAGTAAAGTAGAGCTGTCATCACAATAGACACAATAACAAAATTTTATGCCATCTTACCATGGTATTATACTGTATGACACTGTATCATTAAAGTAAGCAGGATACTAATTTATATTCAAATTCTGTTGATTGTCTTACTGTACAGGTAGTAGTAATAAAAGACGGAAAATGTTTTATCTTATGAAAGGATGTTTTCAAAGTTAGTGAGTGCTTCAGTTTCTACCTCGGGTCGACACAGCTTGAATAACTAAATGTCCGTCACTTGTGGAGGATTTTGTAACCTTCATCTGTCGTGCACTGTGTAGAGTTTGTGTTTTTGGGGGGTGTAGACTGTAAATGCAACCTGAACCTCACCAACAGGCACAGTGCTGCTTGACTGCTGTCAAGGGCACTTAGTGACATGATACTAATAGAGGTTGGCACTGAGACATAAAAAATACAAACGCATTTAGTTAAGAGGGCTTCAAGGATCTCATAGGGCAAAGCTGTAACTCTTTACACCCCGACATCAGCTCTGGTGCTTTTAAGGAACCATAAATATGAGGTTTTCAAATGGAGCAGTTCATCTTTGCATCTGACATCTTTTCAAATTTTGTGCTATGTATGGAAAAATACATGAAAAGCCTGAGGCAGATTTCTCAGTTTTCATGTTAGTCGTCAAAATGACACTTTCACATATTTATTCTTCAACGAGACAAAGAGTCTATATGTGCTCTTGCATTTATTGATGGTGTTCCTGGTTAAAGAACAATGCTACCTTTATAGAGAGGTAGCAATAAGCTTAAATACAGTAACCTAAAGTGTGACCAAATGGGAAATGATTATAGTACATATAAATGAATGTTTGACCCCTCACTGCTTCTATGTAAATAGCACTAACATAGTGCGGGCTCACAACCTTTCCTTCTTAAAGACCATTTATTTTACTGTCTTCAAGTCAACACTTTATGTCTTTTCTTTTGGTCATTGGCACAAAGGAAATATTTTATACATTCGACTCATTATTCACTATGTCTAATTAATGCTACACTCGAAATAAGGAAAGTGCAATTTAGCATCTCCTACCTGTCCCTGTAGGGAAATCCATTTAGGTGCTATGTAAAATCCTCTTTGATGTAGAAATCTATTTTCATTATTATCCAGAGCTGTTGATGTGCAACACAACAGCTGACCCTCTCTCTTATATCCCAAAAGGAATTAATTTTGCTGCAGCCCCTGTAGCTGTTTATACTTTATAATTTCAAGTTTATTTTTATTTATTTATTCAATTATTTATTTATTTATTTTATTATATTTTTCGGGTTTAATTGAATATTTTTGGACCAACTCACCAGTTGATATTCGCCTCACATGTTGAAGAAATAAACACAGTGAATCCAACATTAGGAATGTTGATGGCATTTTTTTTCTTTTTTTTTTTCTTTTTTTTTGCTATAAACTGTTTTAACAGAATAACAGATTCCAACATCTTTTGAAAATTAACTGGAAACGGATATTACTTAAACTCAACTTTTATTCTTAATGCTTTTTTAAGCTACTCAAAAACAGTACATTAGGACAATCAGTGCATAACAGTCAAGAGTCACAAGATAAGTGTTAGTGAAATAATTAACAAGGGTTGGAAAGAGAACGAAAAACAAATTTTTTTGTCGAAAATACAAAGTTAATTTTCTTAACTTCTCCCTCTTGAACATTTTTTTAAAGGTGCTAATATGTAGGTATTTGCTATCGCTTCTAGCTAACATTATCATTAACAGCTGTTTACTTTCCAGTTTTGAAGAAATGTTGAGAGTTCAGCATCAAACTTCATTACTTTACTCGCCAAGAGCTGTCTCCAGCAGTGGAAAGCAACACCAACTTTAATTCTTTTACAACAAGTTCTATCTCTTCTTTTCTTTGTTGCTGAAGCCATAGGGCAGCGCTACTTCTGCATCCTCTCATGTTGGACTGGACACTACAGTGACTCACTACCGACTCTATTGGTACAAAGTAGTATTATTAGACAGGATAGGCCAGGGCTAGCTGGTTTCTAATTTCAGTAGCTATCGCTGCGACACAATACATAGATATCTTTGACTGTTAATGTAAAACTGTTCATTCTTCAAATTCTGTTGATAATATTAGTTAATTTTTAAATGTTTTAAACTAGTACTGTCATATTAGATCATTCCAATGTGCCCTACAATAGGCTACGTCTCCAAAACAACTGATTACCGGCATACTAGCATTTGACTGACTGAACGGGGGGACACTATCTGAGGCTGATGTGAGAATATCATAGTGGTACATAACACCAGAATAATGTCAACTGATGTTATTTAACCTTGTTAGCTTGTGTTAAATAGCAAGCTAACCCTGTCTTCTGTTTTCTGTAGGCTAACAGTCAGGTTGCTAGCAGGAGTAACCATAAAATGGTGGATATATCAAAGTGTGAGTTTAATTTCTGTTGAAAAATCCCATGAAAATGTGACCATGAATACAATGATTTTTTTATGCCATATTATACAATGGCGTTTTTATGCCTTACTATATAATAATTCATTTAAGGGGTGGCATGGTGGTACAGTGGTTAGAACTGTCTAACAGTAAGAACGTTCTGGGTAAAAACCACAGGCCTTGAGATTTCTGTGTGGAGTTTGCATGTTGCCCCTGTGACTGTGTGGGTTCTCTCCAGGTACCCTGGCTTCCTCCCACAATCCAAAGACATTATAAGACATTATGCCTTATTATACTAAGACTTTTTTATGCCTGACTACACTATGATTTTTTAGGCCTTATCATACTATGAATTTTTATGCCTTTTGGTGAATTGGTGATTCTAATGCCTTACCTTAATATGCAATTACTTTTTTGTGCCTTAATATATTATTCCGTTTTCATGCCTTACGAGACTATGACATTTTTGTGACTTTTTATGCCTTACTATATCCCAATCAGCGGGTTTCCCGCACAGTCCAAAGCCTTTTACGTCTGCTTTATTTAGCAATTTTATGCCTTGCTATATTATATGATTTTTTAATAACTTTTTATTCCTTTCTATACAAGTCTTTTGATACTTTACTATACTATGACTTTTTTATGACTTTTTATACTATACTGTGTCATTTTTATGACTTTTCATGCCTTGGTATTCTATTTCATTTTTCATGACTTTTAATGCCTTACTGTACTATGTCGTTTTTATGACTTATTATGCCTTACTCTACTATGACATTTTTTACCTACCTAGAATATCTTGTTTTCATGCCTTTTGATGCATTTCTGTACCATTTCATTATAATAAATTTTTAGGCCTTACTAGACTATGTCGTTTTTATGACTTTTTTTGCCTTACTATTATACTATTTTGATTTTATGACTTTTTATGACTTGCTATACTATATGACGTTTATATGACTTTTAATGCCATACTATACTATGACTTTTTATGC
>NW_019524951.1:0-1146 GCF_002814215.2 Seriola lalandi dorsalis | reverse complement strand
AAGGGGTGGCATGGTGGTACAGTGGTTAGAACTGTCTAACAGTAAGAACGTTCTGGGTAAAAACCACAGGCCTGGAGATTTCTGTGTGGAGTTTGCATGTTGCCCCTGTGACTGTGTGGGTTCTCTCCAGGTACCCTGGCTTCCTCCCACAATCCAAAGACATTATAAGACATTATGCCTTATTATACTAAGACTTTTTTATGCCTGACTACACTATGATTTTTTAGGCCTTATCATACTATGAATTTTTATGCCTTGCTATACTATGACATTTTTTATGACTTACTATATGATATATATATATATATATTTATGGGGCCGCTAGTAGTACAGTGGTTAGAAGTGTTGCCTCAGAGTAAGGAGTTTCTGGGTTTCGAATCTGTGTTGATTTTGTATGTTCTCCTTGTGCAAGCGTGGGTTCTCCGCGGGCACTCCAGCTTCCACCCCCAATCCAAACACATGCACGTAAGATTAATTGGTGATTCTAATGCCTTACCTTAATATGCAATTACTTTTTTGTGCCTTAATATATTATTCCGTTTTCATGCCTTACGAGACTATGACATTTTTGTGACTTTTTATGCCTTACTATATCCCAATCAGCGGGTTTCCCGCACAGTCCAAAGCCTTTTACGTCTGCTTTATTTAGCAATTTTATGCCTTGCTATATTATATGATTTTTTAATAACTTTTTATTCCTTTCTATACAAGTCTTTTGATACTTTACTATACTATGACTTTTTTATGACTTTTTATACTATACTGTGTCATTTTTATGACTTTTCATGCCTTGGTATTCTATTTCATTTTTCATGACTTTTAATGCCTTACTGTACTATGTCGTTTTTATGACTTATTATGCCTTACTCTACTATGACATTTTTTACCTACCTAGAATATCTTGTTTTCATGCCTTTTGATGCATTTCTGTACCATTTCATTATAATAAATTTTTAGGCCTTACTAGACTATGTCGTTTTTATGACTTTTTTTGCCTTACTATTATACTATTTTGATTTTATGACTTTTTATGACTTGCTATACTATATGACGTTTATATGACTTTTAATGCCATACTATACTATGACTTTTTATGCCTTTATATCCTATTTCATTTTTATGACTTTTAATTCTATGTCGTTTTTA
>NW_019524950.1:810323-810874 GCF_002814215.2 Seriola lalandi dorsalis | reverse complement strand
TCATAGTATAGTAAGGCATAAAAAACGTCATAAAATCAGCATAGTGTAGTAAAGCATAAAAAACATCATAGTATAGTAAGGCATAAAAAATGTCATAAAATCATCATAGTGTAGTAAGGCATAAAAAACGTCATAAAAACGTCATAGTATAGTAAGGCATAAAAAATGTCATGAAAATGTCAAAATACATCATAGTATAGTAAGGAAGAAAAAAATGTCATAAAATCATCATAGTGTAGTAAAGCATAATAAACGTAATAGTATAGTAAGGCATAAAAAAATGTCATAAAATCATCATAGTAAAACGTCATAGTATAGTAAGGCATAAAAAATGTCATGAAAATGTCAAAATACATCATAGTATAGTAAGGCATAAAAAAATGTCATAAAATCATCATAGTGTAGTAAGGCATAAAAAACGTCATAAAATCATCATAGTGTAGTAAGGCATAAAAAACGTCATAGTATAGTAAGGAATATAAAAATGTCATAAAATCATCATAGTGTAGTAAAGCATAAAAAACGTCATAGTATAGTAAGGCATAAAAAAT
>NW_019524950.1:809591-810303 GCF_002814215.2 Seriola lalandi dorsalis | reverse complement strand
TCATAGTATAGTAAGGCATAAAAAATGTCATGAAAATGTCAAAATACATCATAGTATAGTAAGTAAGAAAAAAATGTCATAAAATCATCATAGTGTAGTAAAGCATAAAAAACGTCATACTATAGTATGGCATAAAAAAATGTCATAAAATCATCAAAAGACGTCATAGTATAGTAAGGCATAAAAAAATGTCATAAAATCATCATAGTGTAGTAAAGCATAAAAAACGTCATAGTATAGTAAGGAATATAAAAATGTCATAAAATCATCATAGTGTAGTAAAGCATAAAAAACGTCATAGTATAGTAAGGCATAAAAAATGTCATGAAAATGTCAAAATACATGATAGTATAGTAAGGCATAAAAAAATGTCATAAAATCATCATAGTGTAGTAAGGCATAAAAAAACGTCATAGTAGAGTAAGGCATAAAAAACGTCATAAAAACATCATAGTATAGAAGGCATAAAAATGTCATGAAAACGTCATAGTATAGTAAGGCATAAAAAATGTCATGAAAATGTCAAAATACATGATAGTATAGTAAGGCATAAAAAAATGTCATAAAATCATCATAGTGTAGTAAGGCATAAAAAAACGTCATAGTATAGTAAGGCATAAAAAATGTCATAAAAACTTCGAAATACATCATAGTAGAGTAAGGCATAAAAAACGTCATAAAAACATCATAGTATAGAAGGCATAAAAATGTC
>NW_019524950.1:802944-803657 GCF_002814215.2 Seriola lalandi dorsalis | reverse complement strand
AAAAAATGTCATGAAAATGTCAAAATACATGATAGTATAGTAAGGCATAAAGAAATGTCATAAAATCATCATAGTGTAGTAAGGCATAGAAAAATGTCATGAAAATGTCAAAATACATCATAGTATAGTAAGGCATAAAAAACGTCATAGTATAGTAAGGCATAAAAAAATGTCATAAAATCATCATAGTGTAGTAAAGCATAAAAAACGTCATAGTATAGTAAGGCATGAAAAATTAAAAAAAAACATCATAGTATAGTAAGGCATAAAAAAAATGTCATAAAATCATCATAGTGTAGTAAGGCATAAAAAACGTAATATTATAGTAAGGCATAAAAAAACGTCTAAAGAACGTCATAGTATAGTAAGGCATAAAAAATGTCATGAAAACGTCAAAATACATCATAGTATAGTAAGGAATAAAAAAAATGTCATAAAATCGTCATAGTAAAGTAAGGCATGAAAAATTTCAAAAAAACGTCATAGTATAGTAAGGCATAAAAAAAATGTCAGAAAATCATCATAGTGTAGTAAGGCATAAAAAACGTCATAGTATGGTAAGGCATAAAAAAATGTCAAAAAAATGTCAAAATACATCATAGTATAGTAAGGCATAAAAAAAGTGTCATAAAATCATCATAGCAGAGTAAGGCATAAAAAACGTCATAGTATAGTAAGGCATAAAAAAATGTCATAAAATCATCATAGTATAG
>NW_019524950.1:799764-800774 GCF_002814215.2 Seriola lalandi dorsalis | reverse complement strand
CATAAAATCATCATAGTGTAGTAAGGCATAAAAAACGTCATAAAATCATCATAGTGTAGTAAGGCATAAAAAATGTCATAAAATCATGATAGTGTAGTAAGGCATAAAAAACATAAAATCGTGATAGTGTAGTAAGGCATAAAAAAACGTCTAAAAAACGTCATAGTATAGTAAGGCATAAAAAATGTCATGAAAACGTCAAAATACATCATAGTATAGTAAGGAATAAAAAAAATGTCATAAAATCATCATAGTGTAGTAAAGCTTAAAAAACGTAATAGAATAGTAAGGCATAAAAAAATGTCATAAAAACGTCATAGTGTAGTAAAGCATAAAAAACGTCATAGTATAGTAAGGCATAAAAAAATGTCAGAAAATCATCATAGTGTAGTAAGGCATAAAAAACGTCATAGTATGGTAAGGCATAAAAAAACGTCAAAAAAATGTCATAGTATAGTAAGGCATAAAAAAATGTCATAAAATCATAGTAGAGTAAGGCATAAAAAAATGTCATAAAATCATCATAGTGTAGTAAAGCATAACAAATGTCATAGTATAGTAAGGCATGAAAAATTTCAAAAAAACGTCATAGTATAGTAAGGCATAAAAGACGTCATAAAAACGTCATAGTATAGTAAGGCATAAAAAAATGTCATAAAATCATCATAGTGTAGTAAAGCATAAAAAACGTCATAGTATAGTAAGGCATGAAAAATTTAAAAAAAACGTCATAGTATAGTAAGGCATAAAAAAAATGTCATAAAATCATCATAGTGTAGTAAAGCATAAAAAACGTCATAGTGTAGTAAGGCATAAAAAAATGTCATAAAATCATCATAGTGTAGTAAGGCATAAAAAACGTCATAAAATCATCATAGTGTAGTAAGGCATAAAAAAATGTCATAAAATCATGATAGTGTAGTAAGGCATAAAAAACATAAAATCGTCATAGTATAGTAAGGCATAAAAAAACGTCTAAAAAACGTCATAGTATAGTAAGGCATAAAAAA
>NW_019524950.1:799071-799670 GCF_002814215.2 Seriola lalandi dorsalis | reverse complement strand
GTCATTTATGAAACATCAGAATATTCACACACATATGAACACTGGACGGGATGTCATCAAACGCAGTTCTCAATTTTAATAATGAGAAAAGGTTTACAAAATTTTAAGCCTTCAAAAATCGACAGCCCTTCAGCTGACGATCAGACTGACCTGGCACTGGGGGCAGGCTTGGTGCAGCTCTGGTCGAACACGGCAGAGCTCAGGGTGAGGAAGGCTGAGTCCAGGGATGCCGCTCAGTCTCCTCGCATTCTCCTCTGCAGTCTCCAGAGCACGTAAGCAGTACTCGCAGGCTGTGAGAGGATGACAGTGGAGCAGGTTGACAGAGGTAAAACATCAACATATAAATATATATACACACAGACAGTAGGGTTGCACGGTACACCGGTACCAGTATAGTACCGCGATACTAGAGTTTTGAAAACGGTACTATACCAGCATTTAAAAACAAACGGTACTTTTATTTCATTTTATTGAATGCAAATGAATTGGTAAATTGGAGCCTGTCTCTTTAAGCACAGCGAGGCCGGCGAGTGTGACGTATGACTCGCATGTTTAGACTGAGGAGGAGAGAGAAACGACAAGTCGCGTCTTAGACAGAC
>NW_019524950.1:798394-799051 GCF_002814215.2 Seriola lalandi dorsalis | reverse complement strand
TTTTGTGCAACTCTCTCACTACACACGCCTATAGAGCCAAAATAAGGATGCATAAAGGTCATGTTTGTGTACTGCTATCATGATGCTTAAAATGCGAGCAGATCTCCTGCAGCTTTCCAGGTTCATTGTATTTTGGCCATCTAGACCTTCAGCGAGTCAGAATTAATGGACTCCAATCAAATGCTGCCATCTATCCTGGTTAATCCTCCTCTCTGCTGCAGAGATTCCTCATTCATCTCCATAAACCACACTGGCCTCCATGCGATCTGATAGGCTTATTCACCTGACTGAATATCAAACAGGGAATCTGATTCCCAGGTTACCACACGGAAGCTCCTGCCATGGAGCGGATACCTAAGATATTCATGCATGCGATGGCATCCTCAGGAATAACGAAGCACACAGCAACAATGTGTGTCTATTAGGGTTGCACGGTACACCGGTACCAGTATAGTACCGCGATACTAGAGTTTTGAAAACGGTACTATACCAGCATTTAAAAACAAACGGTACTTTTATTTCATTTTATTGAATGCAAATGAATTGGTAAATTGGAGCCTGTCTCTTTAAGCACAGCGAGGCCGGCGAGTGTGACGTATGACTCGCATGTTTAGACTGAGGAGGAGAGAGAAACGACAAGTCGCGTCTTAGACAGAC
>NW_019524950.1:791587-798374 GCF_002814215.2 Seriola lalandi dorsalis | reverse complement strand
TAAGTAAGTAAGTAAGTAAGTAAGTAAGTAAATAAATAATGACCTCTGTCAAACATATAATGGAATTGACACATTTCCAACAATGGTAACTAAAACTGAACATTATAAACTTTGTCAAAAGGTGAAAGTCATGCCAGAGCTGTTGTGTTATTGGATGGTAATAGATTCTACAGGTGTACCTAATAAAGTGGTGAGTGAGTGAGTGAGTGAGTGAGTGTGAGTAATGCTCCCTCACCTCCACGCATCTTTCAGCTTGTTGATGGGGTGGTCCGGATCTTCCTTGGAGGGACCCAGACACAGAACCCGGTGGTACTGATCTGCTGCAGCTTGTCGACACTCGCTGCTACAATACATCACCTGCAGAGGGAGACAAGCTCATATCAATCACATGACACTGAAAATGAGCACAAAAAAATAAGACGACGGGACGCAAAGCGTGGAAACACTGCATAGGACAGTGAAGGCAGACAGGAAATGCCGGGACAGAGAAGGGGAATGACATGCCGCACACAGTCCGACCAGCCGTGAAGCGAACCGGTGACTCTGTGATCAGAAAATAGGTATAATCTAATATGGTGCGCCTTAACCCCACAGCCATCTGGCCACATCGCTAACAACGAGATGTTTTGGTTATCACGAAGTCTCGCGGCCCACACAGTGTACAGCAACAAGTGTTGTCATTTATGAAACATCAGAATATTCACACACATATGAACACTGGACGGGATGTCATCAAACGCAGTTCTCAATTTTAATAATGAGAAAAGGTTTACAAAATTTTAAGCCTTCAAAAATCGACAGCCCTTCAGCTGACGATCAGACTGACCTGGCACTGGGGGCAGGCTTGGTGCAGCTCTGGTCGAACACGGCAGAGCTCAGGGTGAGGAAGGCTGAGTCCAGGGATGCCGCTCAGTCTCCTCGCATTCTCCTCTGCAGTCTCCAGAGCACGTAAGCAGTACTCGCAGGCTGTGAGAGGATGACAGTGGAGCAGGTTGACAGAGGTAAAACATCAACATATAAATATATATACACACAGACAGACAGACAGACAGAGACACACACACACACACACACACACACACACACACACACACACACACACACACACACACACACACAGAGCTAAAACTAATGCAGTCTAATGTAACAGTCCTGCAACAATCCTCCTTCATGAAGGTTATAATGTTCAGTCTCACAGAGGTGTCATATTGGTGCTGATGAATATGAATGAATAAATATTTTTATTCAAGTGTCATAGACCTAAGGGTGCCCAGTCCACATGGGCTTACAAGACAGTACTTATATTACCTTCAGAAGCAAAAAAAAAAAGAAAGGAAGCCAAAACATAGTACTTCATACACTTGCCACACATGGTAGCATATATAAACTGAACAAATTAAACAACACTCTCATATGTTGATGAGCTATTTCAAATATATGTAAACATGTACTATATTCTACATCCATCTGTCACATCAAACAGACTATATGATGCCCAGCAGACATTTTCTGGAAAAGTGAAACCTGAAGATGATGACAGAATGGACAGTGTTATCCAAATCACAGAGGAGACACTTTCTGTCCTCCTCTGGGACTGAATGAAAATGTCCCGTTCCCACAGGCAAAAGGCAAGATGTCAGATCTTAACTGAGCATAAACAGACCTCAGACCTCTGCTCAGGTCCAGGGTGACACTTTGCTCAAGATGATAAGTGTGCATAGTAACTGTATGTTGTTCTGTTCTGACCATTTTTCTTATTCATTTTCAAATAACAGAGACCTATATAAACAACATTTAGAGAATAACTGTGCAGGTTCACTGGCTCGTGAATAATTATTTAGGGCAATTATTATTTACAGATAATTATTTGAGCAATCCCAACAAAAATGTGTTAAGTCTATTGTCTATCTATTGTCTGGGGCCATTTTCTGCATACACAAGAAACAACACATAACTATTTTTGCACTTTTTGTTTGTCTATAACAACCCCATATCCCTGCATTACTTAACCTTATTTAGAACAGCTCCCAACAGCATAGTATGACAGGATCCTTCTTTCTGTTTCAAAATTAAGATGTTCATCTAAGGTAAAACTTATCCCCCTTTTCTAAAAGGCGTAATCTATTGAATTGTTCTGCGTTTTGCTGACAGGTGTTTGTAGTATTTTATCCAGCCCTTTTATTAATATGAGGGAAGGCTAAATAACAGAAACACCTCTCTGTATAATGCAATATGGTTCAACAACACATACAGTACATACAGTAATCCTCTGAAGTCATCATACAGTTGAATTAACACTTCTCTAAAACAGTTTCAACACAAACTGAGCAAAGGTTTATTGCAGGACTGTTGCATTTGACTGCTTTAATTTTACCTTGGTGTTCCTAATAAACTGAGTATTATTAGTAGAAGATCAGTCTCATTCCTTGTTAATTTCTGCAAAGCAGCAAGTACAGCTCTCTATATATGGAGACTTCTCACCTTTATATTTATACAAGGCATTCCACAAGAACTGGGCAGAGATGAGAGGCCGCTCAATGAAAATGCTGTCTCCCTTCTTGATGCTCCTTTTTGCGAAGAGACCCTTCCCCTAAAACAAAGAGAAAATATGTTGTTGTTTATTTATTTATTTATTTGGATCCCCCATTAGCCACTACCAAGGTAGCAACTACTCTCCCTGGGGTGCACTCAAGTAAAAATTATATCATAATGCAAAACGATGTAAACTAAAAAAAAGGGATCAAGAAAATAACAAATACAAACATAAAAATTACTAACAACAATAAAAACAACAGTGACAAGTTCCACGTTTTATCTAAAATAAAACATTGCAAAACATATTTTAAAAAAATCCTTATTGGTGTACACAGTCTATCAGTCTTTCAAACACAGCAGCTTCTGCTTATCTTTCTCAACAACCACATTGTCTTTTACCTCGACCTTTTTCTCTCAGTCCATTCGTCAAACCCCTGAAGGCCTCTCCTTATAAAGGCTTGTGTTAGTTCCAAGTGTCTAACTCATACTGTCACATCATTATGATTTTGCTTTCCCCAGAGCTGTGTGCTTTAAGGTATAGATAGATAACATTAAACAGCTCTGAGTGACATAATGCAGTGTTTTTGGCTCCTAAGTGGGGTGAGATGCACCTCTACTTCAGCGCCTATGACGCTTATTGGTTTGTGTTGACTTGAATCAAATGTCAAACTCTTCGCCAACAATTATCCACCAACAAACATTTATATGAACAAATAAACAGAGCCGCCTGGTTTCTCCTCACTTTGGCCTTACTTTACTGTAAATGCCAAGTTTACATGAGTGAAATCCCTCGGGAGAAATATCAGGGTATTAGGAGAATAAAAACACTGTGGGGCATCAGATTTAGTTGCTTGGCACTCTAATATGACTTCTTTCATGCACGTACTACCTTATTAGGTTTCATAATGTAAAATAATACCTGCTCATCCCTGTTCCTCCAGTTTTCCCCGCAGGCTTTTCATTAAACCAACCAACAAACCAAAAGGTTTCTGGTAGTTTTTTGAACAATAACAGACACATTATTGTCCGGTCGTGTCAGATATATTGTGAGGTTCATCCAGTGTGTGACCACAGCAGCCTCTGCTCTGCTGCACACTGACACCCGACATGCGTCTGCAACTCCTCCGCTGCAGAGCCACATTCACACGCTGATCTGTCTCAGTCCCTTTATTCTGACACGATGGACTCAGTCTTACCTTAATGTTGTCTATAAATCTGACTTCCACGCAGCTGGCAACTTTACCGGGGTCCACGCAGAAGGAAAACATGTCATCCAGGGGAGCAGCCATTTTTCAGATGACCTTTCTCCTTTCAACCCTGACACTGATGTTTTATCTCCGGGGTGCGGCGGCGCGAGCAGCGAGCTCTGCTGGTGGAGCTGCAACACTGTGGGCCGTCGGCCACAGATCAACGCTGGGAACCAATAATTCCAATGCAAAATAAGCACAAGTACAACTGTTTTGTGGGCTGAAAAAGAAGAATAGGCGAAGGGAGCGCGTCTTATGCGGTTTGTCTCAATATTGTTTGTGTCAACAAATTGACATTCTGTGAGTAAATGTATAATCTGTCAACATAAAACACCTTCCACAAATACAAAGAATATATTTGAAAAGTCTTATATCTTGCAAATATAAAACAGATCTGCAAATACACAAACAAATTTCACGAATAAAAACATCTGTGAATATTCAATTAATTTACAAATACATTAAAAACATTTGTGAATATCTTCCTCACATTTACAACTCTCAAACAGACATTTGTGACACTATTTTCTATTTCTGAAGCGAAAAAGCATTCGGGGATCTAATTTCTATGCTTCTTGACTTGCATGATACACAGAGACAAACTTTCAGCGACTCGTATCAATCGGTCGCTTTCAGAAAACACGTGACCTCCTGCTGACGACACGATTTTCGCTTTTCAAAGTAAGAGCACACTGTCTTCACAGTCTATTTCCCCAAATATTCTGCGAAAAGTAACGTGCACTACATTAAGGGTTGTAAGATATGAAGTGACAGAACCCTGGTTAAGGTGTTTGATAGTATGGTTGTTGGTGTTGATATTTGTTTTGTTAAGAATTGACGTATTGGAATGTAATTGTTCTTTGTGGGCTAAGCTAACGCTAACTACTAAATCGCCACCCGTTGCCTTGGCAACAGTAAACATTCATGTCGCAGACTGAGAGCGAAAGTAGGATGCTGGATTTAATACACTGTGATGAAAATGCATCGTAAATACACCACATATCATACCCATCCAACCTGTAGAGAGATGACAGGTGTCATTTCTTTAACATTGAGTTTATTGTAATCATTCAGTCCATTTGCTGTTTACTGCATAATTGGTATTTTCTACATGTAAGCTATAATCAATTGGCATCTTCATTAGTCCTGTACAGTCACAGGAACAGCCAACTCATCTCTTTCAGATGGTAGTAGTACGGAATATGTCATAATGCACACTATATACCAAATAAGCGGAAGATGACAAAGTTAATTTATTTAAATAAAATGTATTATTATTATTTATCATTTGACATAGGGTTGTATGACAAGATGAGACTCCACCATGAAAAATTGGATTTTTATAACATCTTATTTATTCCCTCATTTACATATTTTTTGGTGAGTAGCATAAAGAGAACGACAACTAGCACATCTCCATATACAACATTATAGTAAATATAAATATCTTTACATAAAGATAGATATGAACATAGATAATAACATTGTTAATGTTGAGACATTAGACTGTGTTATATTTTAGAAAATGTTTATTCAGGAAGAATAAATGAACAATCATCATGCAAACACACACATAAGAAAAGAGGTCACTGTAAATGTGCATTTAATGACATTTTACATTTTTTTCTGCCAAAATGATAATAAATGATTATAAAAGCTATACAGATATAAAAATATATGTAAAATATATCTGCATGAGAAATTCAGGTTTGTGAATGTGGAGGAAAAAAAAGTGCTTGTGGCAAAGAGATTTGTATTTGTTAAAGATTGTCAATGTCTTATGATACATCCATGATTAAAGCAGGTGGTCTTTTCTGTTTCCTCCCTGCACGTGCCGTTTCCTGTTCACCTGACTTTCGATATTACCACAGGTATGAAAACCTTCTGTGCTTGTTTGTTCCCCGGTTTACTTTTCTTCTGCTGCTGTTATTCATGTTATCCTAGCAAAGACTCGACCGGGTCGGGGGGACAAATGACACAGATCCACTGTGATATGCAGTATTTAGTGTTATTGGAAACTTTGTGGTTGTGAGGACGAGTTAAATAGAAACCTCTCAGAGCAGTTGAGCAGCTTCTCCTCACTCGACGCGACGTCATCACTCTAGCTGTGAACATCCCATGATTAAAATAAACTCAATGGTAAAGAGAAGACATCAGTTATCTCTTTACAGGTTGGGTGCGTATGAAATGTGGTCTATTTACAATGTATCTTCATCATCATCATAGTGTATAAAATCCAGCACCCTGCTTTCATTCCCTCAGTCCGTAACATGAGTGTTTACTGTCGCCATGGAAACAGGTGCAATACAGTACTGTATGTAAGAAATAGACAAGAAAATAAACATTTTCTAACATTGAAATTAGTGATATGACAGCTAACTGAGCAACAGTTTAAAAGGCCAATTAAAGACTAATGTAAATGGTGCAAACTGTACAAACCCTGATGGCCACAGTGCTCTCTTCTATCTTCTATAGCAATACTGAAGCAAAGTGTCCGGATATAAAGTCTTCACAAGAGAAAGTAAATGGCGAAAGAGTATTTATTATATATCTTCAAATAATACAGATAAATGTTTCACATTGTTTGACTAGCAAACATTTAATAAACATGTAGTGGCAGTAAAAGTATTACACAAAGAATTAAAAATACTAGTTCATCATCAGAAGTATAATATAGGTTACACATTTGTGTTTAAAGTATTGTGCAAAAGAAATAATTCATTAGGAATACAACAGACACAAACAATCAGTAGTGGAGTAAAATGCCCTTTGTCAAGTTAATATACAGTATTTGGCTACTGTAGGAAAAAAACAGTGGAATGCTGACTGTTGTTTCACATTGTTTGGGTTAAAACACCTGGCAAGTAATCAGCTGTCATTTAATAGTTTAAAAAGCACATATACTGATATACATCTACAGTACAGTCTCCACATGTTCCCATACACATGCAGCCGGGCTTCACATTGGCAAAATTGTTCCCTAGTGATAAATTACTGATTATTAT